>NC_091117.1:29887500-30170000 GCF_040183065.1 Periplaneta americana
AAAAAGCAGGCAAAGTAGGTATGTTAAACGCGGAAAGGAACATGGTGAAGATAAAGTGGAGAAAGTGAGATGAGAAATGCAGGAACATAGGAGGAATAAAGCGATATTAATTTCAATACACAAGACTTGCACTGGACACAAAGCATGGAGAGAAATTCAAGCTATTTTTGAAAAACTTACATATTATGGGATAGAGGATCATGCGTTTAAAATCTGGTGTCTGAATTAGAGAACAGATATAGGAAAATTTTCCTTCCTAAATCATACAATAGTGGACTGGAACATGCTGTCTGCAACTGCGTAGGAGTGTAAATAAATTTGAAAACATATTGAAAAATATCTTATGGTGACTTTTTATTAATGTACTGCCAGCATAGGAAATAAAAACAAACACTGAAAATACCTTAGTTTTGTAGTGTGAAGTAGTAGAAACTCGATGTGTTCACTGGGAGAGCTGTGGTCCCACCCAACCCGCCCTAAATAGGTTCCTTACTTATACAGGAAAATCGTCGTACTTGAAGGAAGAAGGCGGCCATATTCCGTCGTTGTGTCGTTATTTGAGGTGGAGTGGGAGAATGATTGCAGTGTCGCCAACTGTGGTAACCATTCATATTATCTTACACACCTAACAAAACCTAACCTAACATAACCTAACCTAACCTAACCTAAGTGCTACACACCTATTGTAACATTCCTAACGGTTAGCACACCTGTTGTAACATTCCTCACAGTTTCATTTCATTTGCAAATATTGGCATCCCTGCTACGCGTCTGCTGGAACTCAAGAGAGTCATCTAGTGGAAGTGAAGTGAAACTGCTATTCTGTTAATTACGTTTCCGAAGTTTTTTCTGTGTTATCTGCAAGAATTATTGTGTTATTGTAGTGATAATTGCATTCATATTGTACAATAAAAATTGAAATGTGTCGTGGCTGAGATAAAAGTGTTCTAAATTGATTTCCAGTGCTACAATCCCAGTGATAAACGTGTGAATATTCGTTAGGAGTCCGTTGGAAGGGGCAGTAGAGTAATAAAAATTGACCTATCTTATTATAGGTTATATTATTATTATTATTATTATTATTATTATTATTATTATTATTATTATTATTGTTATATAATATTAATAACTAACTTATTGTTATTTTAGGAGTGTCCAACCATACTGAGGCTTAAAAGTATTCGTAATATACTGTATGTGCAATGTAATTAAGTTGATATGTAATTAATTAAGTTGATGTGTGGATGGTATTTTAGTGTGCTTAAATGCGACAGGGTTATGTCGGCAGTTGCGAGCGTCGTTAAATAAAACATAACATTAACATCAACTCATCCGTAGAAACTTACTTGCAATTCTTGTAAAGTAAATAACTATTAACAAACCATTAGTGACACAATTGTTGGAAGCGTATAACCAAATAGGGCCTATAAATGAAATGTTTAAGAAGCAAATTTATCTAGAGAAACAGCAAACGACTCTGTGTTAATTTCTTAAAAGATAAAAGAATGTGATTTAAACCTAGATAGGTGAACAAACTGATCCTTAATCAGTTCTGAAGTGGAGCAGATATAGGCCTATTTTAAAATAAAAATTAATTGCTTAAAACTAGTGATGGAGGAAATAAATTAAATACCGATATATTGATATTGCAATATACTGCAAACCTAATTTCGATAAACGATATGTATCGCAGAAAATATATCGATATATCGCTATTTCGCTATTCCGTGAGCAAATTGCATTTTCAGGCGTACATTTACTGTATTACAATAAAATTACTTACATTTTAATATTCCTTTTTACCATTGAAATTACCATCGTAACAGTCGAAAGCATAAATGTAAAATTGTAACAATAATCATTACATTTTCAATACCATACGATAGAGGTCCTAACCTAAATAAAATTTATGGTGGAGGCAAGGCAGCTTAAATGATATAGTGGGACAGAGTTAAGTGAACTCTACATGGTTGAGTATTTGATATTGGAACACGATTCAATTATTCTAATGTCATATAGGGTTTAAGGCGGCAGGGTAGCTCAGTTGGTAGAGCAGCTGGCTACGGACTGGAAGGTCCGGGGTTCGATCCCAGGTGGTGACAGGATTTTTTCTCGTTGCCAAACATTCAGAACGGCCCCGAGGTTCACTCAGCCTCCTTTAAAATTGAGTACCGGGTCCTTCCCGGGGGTAAAAGGCGGTCAGAGCGTGGTGCCGACCACACCACCTCATTCTAGTGCCGAGGTCATGGCAAGCAGGGGGCTCTACCTCCATGCCCCCCAAGTGCCTTCATGGCATGTTACGGGGATACCTTTACCTTTTACCTTTTATATAGGATTTAATCCAGGACACAATGCTCTTTTCTACCTAACAACGTAATCATTTTTAAATGTAAATAAACAGAACTTGTAATTATTTTTAAATGTAAGTAAACCGTACTTAGAATGTTACAAGTTTTATCAAACTTCGCAATTGATTTGATGCAATCCTTCTATAGTAAGTTCCCATTACAAGTTATTGTTACACTCCAACATTCCAAACAACAATGGTGATGATTATAGGGATAGAATTTTTATGCACTAAAATATATAATAAGAAAACAATGTCAGCACAAGGTTGTGCATAGAAATCATAGACGTAAACAAATGTCACATCGATATGAAATTCTTACTTCTCTTTCCATTTCAGAATATAGAAATAAAAGTTTTGATACCCATTTTCAGGTCAGACGGTTCCCTTTTAGGGTGGGAGTTGCTCTCCTGCCTTGGAGAACATTAATAGGCCCTAACAATATTAAAACAGTAGTAGATAAACCTCCCGTCTGTCTCACGTTCGCACACGCTGCATTTTGAATTTGGTGCTGCATATTAAACAGTTTGAATTCGAATTCCAGTCCAGCCAATTAGAACAAGGTATTGAGTGAGGTTGCACAATTATGTAATGCCCACCTTCAGTAGCACCATCTCTCGGGAATTATCTGAGTTGTCTAGTGTCGATTTTGTTGTTGATAATGATACTAATTCCACAAAAAAATCGATAAATTTATGAGAAAACCGATATAAGGTGGGTGCTCCTGTTATGGCCATGTTCCTGATAGGGCCACCCCCCCCCTATTGTGAGTTAGTTAACCAAAAAATCCGCTAAATTGCAGCAGTATCCAGTGAAAGGGCATCCTGGAATGTCACTTGATCGTTTGCCATCCAGTCAGGTTGAGCAATATGGTGTCACTTGCCTGTTTTGCGGTTTTCATGTGACCTCTTCTTATTTTTCTTTGATAAGTCTCCTTTGTTTTATGCATGTTTTTCAAATACTTGTTTCATGAAAAACATCGTACTCCATTCAGTTTTTAATGTTCTGTTGATTGGTGTTGTCGTTGATGGCGTATCTTTTACGAGTTGTTCATAATCAAACGATTTTCGTGCAAGCTTGCCTGCTCCTGATATGGCCATGTCAAATGCACCATGGCCATATCAAGTTGATTTCACTTTTATTTTTTCACCTGACAAATTTACATGCCTTATAGCTGGGATTACGCAAAAATTTTGTATTTTAAGAAAAACAACGTACTTTTTTTTTATGGAAAAACCTGTTTTGACTACACTTTTGAATTATAAAAAATATTATTAAGTGTTATGTTTATTCATTTTACACCAAAATTATTTAATTTTAGCACAACTGCGCTATCAAACTGAAAACAATCACGATTTGTAGAACATGGAACAAGGGTGGCCATATCATGTGCACATGTTCCTGATATGGCCACTAGGTAGACTTTTGGAATTTGGGACTTTTTGGACAATTAAAGCTATTTTTATGGGGAAAGGAATTTGTTTTAAGAAAGTCCATTAGACTGAGAACGAGTAGGAAAAAAGTGGTTTACATTTTTTCAAAATGGCGGCAAGAAAAATTCTCAAACCTTAGCATGGCCATATCAGAGACACCTACCTTATTATACTATATATTGAATCAAAATTTCGATATCGATATATCGCTATATCGAAACGAAAATATCGGTATTTCGTAAAAACCGATATATTTAGTATTTAGTATTTATTTATTTAACCTGGTAGAGATAAGGCCGTCAGGCCTTCTCTGCCCCTCTATCAGGGGATTACAACTATAATATGAACAATAAAATTACAATTAATATTAAATTTACAATTACAATTACAATAAAAATTAAAGGACGACAATATTACCTGATTAATGAAAGCTAGACATTTTATCATAGAAGTTAAGAACAAAGAATATTTTTGTATTTACTGAATTACAAATTAAACCTACAATAACAAAAGTCTATAGTGATGAAATTACCGGATATTGAAATATTTTGTGATAGATTAAGAGAACTATTTACAAGAAACCATGTCTGAACAAGTCTCAATTACTGACCAAGTGCCTAGTAAGTTTGCGTTTGAATTCAATTTTATTTCGACAGTCCCTGATGCTAGCAGGTAACGAATTCCAGAATCTTGGCAGGGCTATTGTGAAAGAGGATGAGTACGATGACGTGCGATGGGATGGTATTGTTAGTATTCAGTGGCGGCTGATTGACTGAGGCAAGTGAGGCCGGGCCTCAGTCACTTGACTTAACAGAAATCAAATTTTGTGTTTTTATATAATGTATTAGTTATTTGAATGAAGCAACGCTGTAGAAGCATTTTAAAACTTTGTGATGTATATAGACCTGTTTTGCAGTAAAATTTATTCCTGAGGCGAGAATCGCTCGTGCCGGGTCTGGCTTGTGATGTATATAGACCTGTTTTGCAGTAAAATTTGTTCCTGAGGCCAGAATCGTTCGTGCCGGGTCTGTCTTCTGAATTTTCTGTATTTTCGCGGGGTTTGAGCTTGCGCTTAAAATGTTGTAGCCGAGGCACAATTCCTCTGGCCTCGTGGCCTGGTCAGGTTTCACTCTTCACATCCATGGGCCGGCCTCAAGGGTAGAGTGGGGTGGGAATAGCAATGGTGACTTGTCTTCCTAAATAGGTCATAAATAACACAAATTCCAGGGCTTTGGCAGGCAGAGACCCACACTATTCCCTCCCCTTATGTCTCAGTTTATGACTTAAGCGAGGCTGTTGTACTATTGTAATTCGTAGTACAGTAGTGAATCTGGGCCAATGTTGTTATGCATTTCGGGAAAATATAAACAGAAACAAATGCGAGAAATAATGCTGGTGTAGTTAATTCATTGTTAAAGTGTCCTTTTTTCAAGAAGAATAATATTGAAAGAAAGGAAGTTTTAAATAAAGAGAGAGTCTATCTACTGAGATACCTACGACATCGCTGACAATTTTTCTGACAGATAATCTTAAAAAGCGAGTTTCTATTGCATCCTGGTAAGGGTAACATAAATGATTAAGTGGTAATGTGGTGTAAAATAAACTTCTCTGTTGGCCTTGTTCGTTGCTGTCAGGGGAAAAAAATAAAAAGAACAGGAAGGAGGGGATTTTCAACACATAATGTGGGTTGCTTCATCACACTGAAACAATCACTGAAACTCAGAGCATAACAGCTTTTTTGGTGAGTGACATTATTTTTCATCAATAGTAGGCTAATAATAATAGACTAATAATAATACTACTAATAATAATAATACAGTAATCATTATATTAATAATATAACAATAATTAATATCATAAATAAACATTTCCTATCGGAGGCACTTAAACTAGTTGCATCTGGCCTCACCGAGGATTTCGATCACCGGCCGCTACTGTTAGTATTGTTTCATGGCGAGAGCGTGTGTTCAGATTGTATATCGTTCCCATCTCTACCTAAAACATAACTTTAACCTAAACTGAAAATGACTACGCATTCTACGAAATTCTCGGTCTGTGGCAAATCGCTTCGACGTGGAAAAAATTAAGGAAACATTTCAGATCCTCTATAAATCACAGAGGGACAGAGAGGCAGGATCAGGGTAAATTACAGCGACAAGCACTCTGATTGCGGTGTACACATTGTAGCAGCAAATTAAGTCTGGGAAACAGAACTTCGTCACAATTCATTGGACTGTGCATTTAATTATTTAATTAATTAATGTGGCGGAGGCGGCGGGCGGGTAGACGGCCACATTCCTACAAATTGTGCGTGTCTCCGCGCAGGCGCGGTGATGGCCAGCGTCTCCCCGACGCTTGTAAGTCGGGCTGGTTCTTTGATAGTGCCGGCTGCTCCTACAGAAACCCAATACACACTAAATGACTTCAGTTAATTTCGAATATGGAGAGATTTATACTTCCAGTAGCGGGCGACTCTTGGGTCAATTGCTTCAATCCGAGGGGTGCACAAAGTCTGCTTTTTATGCCTAATAATCAGTGGCGGTGCGTCAATAAGAGCACAAGAGCACGTGAACACCTTGTTTCCATTAATGCACGACTAGTTTTATTATTTGATTGTACCTATTTTTAAAAAGGGGGACAAAACTGTGGTAACTTTCGAGGAATATCACTTTTGTTGACGTCGTACAAAATTTTGTCCACTATTCTTTTGAGAAGATTAACTCCGTACGTAGATGAAATTATTGGGGATCATCAGTGCGGTTTTCGGCGTAATAGATCGACTATTGATCAGATTTTTTGTATTCGACAGGTATTGGAGAAAAAATGGGAGTATAAGGGTACAGTACATCAGTTATTCATAGATTTCAAAAATGCATATGACTCGGTTAAGAGGGAAGTATTATATGATATTCTTATTGAATTTGGTATTCCCAAGAAACTAGTTCGATTAATTAAAATGTGTCTTAGTGAAACATACAGCAGAGTCCGTATAGGTCAGTTTCTATCTGATGCTTTTCCAATTCACTGTGGGCTAAAGCAGGGAGATGCACTATCACCTTTACTTTTTAACTTCGCTTTAGAATATGCCATTAGGAAAGTTCAGAATAACAGGCAGGGTTTGGAATTGAACGGGTTACATCAGCTTCTTGTCTATGCGGATGACGTGAATATGTTAGGAGAAAATCCACAAACGATTAGGGAAAACACGGAAATTTTACTTGATGCAAGTAAACCGGTCGGTTTGGAAGTAAATCCCGAAAAGACAAAGTATATGATTATGTCTCGTGACCAGAATATTGTACGAAATGGAAATATAAAAATTGGAGATTTATCCTTCAAAGAGGTGGAAAAATTCAAATATCTTGGAGCAACAGTAACAAATATAAATGACACTCGGGAGGAAATTAAACGCAGAATAAATATGGGAAATGCGTGTTATTATTCGGTTGAGAAGCTCTTATCATCCAGTCTGCTGTCCAAAAATCTGAAAGTTAGAATTTATAAAACAGTTATATTACCGGTTCTTCTATATGGTTGTGAAACTTGGACTCTCACTCTGAGAGAGGAACATAGGTTAAGGGTGTTTGAGAATAAGGTGCTTAGGAAAATGTTTGGGGCTAAGCGGGAAGAAGTTACAGGAGAATGGAGAAAGTTACACAACACAGAACTGCACGCATTGTATTCTTCTCCTGACATAATTAGGAACTTAAAATCCAGACGTTTGAGATGGGCAGGGCATGTATCACGTATGGGCGAATCCAGAAATGCATATAGAGTGTTAGTTGGGAGACCGGAGGGAAAAAGACCTTTAGGGAGACCGAGACGTAGATGGGAGGATAATATTAAAATGGATTTGAGGGAGGTGGGGTATGATGATAGAGACTGGATTAATCTTGCACAGGATAGGGACCGCTGGCGGGCTTATGTGAGGGCGCAATGAACCTTCGGGTTCCTTAAAAGCCATTTGTAAGTAAGTATTAACATAATGGGGAAGTATAATATCAGAATCGAGTATTTTAAACTTCCCGCATCTTGCATAAACTTCTTATGTAAACTTGGCAACATCCGTTCACGTACAACCCGTGCTCTTTTCGAAATGGTTACAGGAATTTCACGCATGCGCGGGAGAAAATTGTCTTTAGCTGGCCGCTTATGACTCGTCAAGAGCACAAAGCGTTAAGTGAACATGATGAGTATCTATCCTACAGATGTCAGGTGCATCGATGCCTATCGTTCACGTGCTATATCTCGAGGAGGAAATTTAATAGCCTGTAGATGTCAGCATCTGACTGTAGGAACGTTTACTTTATGTGGATGTGTCATCGTTGGGATGTGTGTACAGTGCTCCTACGAGAGTGTAGTTTGTGAATTACTATACTTCAGTGTCGGCATAATAGCATATTTTGGCTTTCAAACACGTGCTGGCTGACTGTGGTGGTGGTATGAATTTAAGTATCTGTATGGTAGTATATAATATTTAAGAGTAATATTTACTGGCATGTATTTATAGTAATCAATCTATGCGAATGGGATTACAGTACTGGTGTAGGCTATAGTGTATCAGTGTGTTGTGAATCAAAATATATTACTGAACACACGCGTTTGTAAATAACGGGACTGTGGTATGTATTAATTTTTAACAAACTTAAACAATGAACATTGTTCAAGTAATTTTGAACAGTAAAGAACTGGGTAAACTGACTTACCAGGAAAAATTGGAAATAAAAAGACTGGGTTTTATTATTATTATTATTATTATTATTATTATTATTATTAATAATATATGTTGCTTTGAATAATTTATATAAGGTTTTTTTCGATAGTGAAACATTGGAATCATGACATTTCATATTAGGCTAAACGTACAATTTCAAATTGTCTTCGATTTTGGAACCACAAAATTGTGAACACACATAATATTTTATCACGAGCCGCCACTGCTAATAATGGAAGATCTTCACAAGTGTTAATTCGAAATTCATGGAAACTCTGATATAGGCCTATCATTTTGATATTATTATTATTGTCCCGCGCCGTGGCGTCGTGGTTTAAGGCATCCTGCTTGAGACTCGCGTTACGTAATGCGCGCTGGTTCGAGTCCTCATGGTGAGAAGAAATTTTGTCATGAAATTTCGGCCAGTGTATGAGACCGGTGCCCACCCAGTATCGTAATGCACTTGGGGAGCTACGATTGGTAGCGAAATCTGGTTACGCAAACTAGCTATAACGGCTGGGGGGGTCATCGTGCTAACCACACGACACCTCCATTCTGGTTGGATGATCGTCCACCTCTGCTTCGGCATGTGGCAGTGAGGCCAGCAGCCGGCTGATCGGTCTTGGCCCTTCGTGAGCTGTAGCGCCACGGATTATTATTATTATTATTATTATTATTATTATTATTATTATTATCATTATTATTAATCAGAGAGCAAAATGAAATTAATACTTATAGCCAAATCGTAAACCAATGAATCGTGCGATTTTTAACCTTGATAATATGGTACTGATAGATAAAAAAAAAACATTTACTAAAGCTGATATATTTGTATTGAGGTTAAAGTCATGTTTTAAGCAATTAATTTTTATTTTAAAATATATCTGCTCCACTTTAGAACTGATTTAGGATCAGTTTGTTCACCTATCTAGGTTTAAATCACATTCTTTTATCTTTTATGAATTGACAGAGAGTCGTTTGCTGTTTCTCTAGACAAATTTGCTTCTTAAACATTTCATTTATAGGCCCTACTTGGTTATACGCTTCTAACAATTGTGTCACTAATGGTTTCTTAATAGTTATTTACTTTACAAGAATTGCAAGTAAGTTTCTACGGATGAGTTGATGTTAATGTAATGTTTTATTTTTATATTTCCATTTCGTAGAATATCCTGGTCACGAGACATAATCATATACTTCGTCTTTTCGGGATTTATTTCAAAAGCTATCGCTTTACTTGCTTCAAGTAAAATTTCTGTGTTTTCCCTAATCGTTCGTGGATTTTCTCCGAACATATTCACGTCATCCGCATAGACAAGAAGCTAATGTAACCCGTTCAATTCTAAACCCTCTGTGTTATACTGAACTTTCCTAATGGCATATTCTAGAGCAAAGTTAAAAAGTAAAGGTGTTAGTAATAATAATAATAATAATAATAATAATAATAATAATAATAATAATAATAATAATAATGCATGTAGTAGAATTTACTTTTAAGAGGACAAGTAGAGAACTGTTTCTGAGCCGTAGATAATTAACAATTAACTGTTAGGCCTATCCTGTAAACTATTGTAAGCACATAAAATAACCCGTAAATATTATTGTTTTTAGTTAAACGTTCTGCTATAAGGATAAAATGTTTGTAGTCGCGACGGTTAATAAATATTAACACATAATGTATGGTATTAGACATTTTCTATGACTCTAACAGCTTTTACGAATAATGAACTGTAATAATAAATTGCTATCGCATGGAACAACCTGCTACTTCACTTTCAGTACTGCTGCAATGTTTAAAACGTACGTCTTTCGGCTATAATTTAGAAGTAGATAACTTATATACTTAAAAAGTAAATGCAAATGCTTCTCTCATTCATTTTGTACAAATAGGCGTCCACTGATGTAAAACAGTCAAAGAAATTGCTGTTAAGTTTGAAACTACTTAAATGGAATACAGACTGCTTATGACTCACTATTCTTCAATACGTTTTTACGACTTCTGTTCTATTTACCGTCGCACTAAAATGATCTGAAAGTCATTGATTAAAGTTCACGTTAACACTTTGTTTGTTAAAAACATAAAATTACTTAGTCATACGTTAAAAAGTGTTAAAATTTTAAAAAAAGGTATATACCTTTGACAGACGGCCCGTTTCGACGTGATGTCACTGTTCCTCAGTGTCTCCTGAACTACTGGTGATCTTGAATTCTGCAATGTGCAATAGTTGCCCACATTTTTACATAGGACAGACAGGAAGATCCTTTCACACAAGATATAATGAACATATTAAAGCTATAACCAAACCCTTACATCACATAAAATTATGCAGACCACATTATCAACAATAATCATGACTACAATAATATAGAAACAGATATGGAAACTTTACACATCACACCAAAAAGTTCACAGTTAAACATCTTAGAACAATACGAAATATATAAACATACAATAACATACCCACAACATATACTTAACACACAATTCCAGTTCAATACCCACACATTATTCGACGTCATGATACGTCATAACACACAGTGTCTCCTGAACTACTGTGATCTTGAATTCTGCTATGTGCAATAGTTGCCCACATTTTTACATAGGACAGACAGGAAGATCCTTTCACACAAGATATAATGAACATATTAAAGCTATAACCAAACCCTACATCACATCAAATTATGCAGACCACATTATCAACAATGACTACAATCATATAGAAACAGATATGGAAATTTTACACATCACACCAAAAAGTTTACAGTTAAACATCTTAGAACAATACGAAATATACAAACATACAATAACATACCCACAACATATACTTAACACACAATTTCAGTTCAATACCCACACATTATTCGACGTCATGATACGTCATAACACACAAACAACCAGCCCCCATCATAAGAGCAACACACCCCCACCCCTACAATCGACAGGTGTACATCGCAGAATTCAAGATCACCAGTAAGTAGTTCAGGAGACACTGAGGAAGATGTGACATCACGTCGAAACGTGAAAGGAATATACCTTTTTTAAAATTTTAACACTTTTTAACATATGACTAAGTAATTTTATGTTTTTAATCTGAAAGTGTTTACTAGATTTTAGTATCCCCTAAGATATGAACAGCGAAGATGTTGTTCTTGATATGAGAGCTGCACCTTTGACGAACGTCGAATTATCGTCTAGGCAATTTTATTCTGGAGATTTCCAGCGTGTAATGAAGTTCCTAAAGTGATTACCCTACGATTTGTATATTATTACTGCTACTACTAAGATGAGTGTATCAAACAAGGCCCACCCCATATTTTACTAAAAGTTAATGCGACATCTGTTAAGGCTGGTTCACAATAAACCGGGAACGGAAACGACAACGAGAACGAGAACGGAAATATTGTTAAAATAAATGTATTTAAATGTGAGCATTCACAATTAAATTTCACGTTCCTGTTCCCGGGCTCCGGCAAGCTTCTCGTTAATTGTGCCCCAGAAGTTTCTCCACTTAGAATGCAGACACAAGTAGCTGAACAACATTCATCGCCATTCCCTTCCGGAAAAACAGTAACACCAAAAAGGAGGAAAATTCGAAGTCTTCGCATCCAACTGTATCGCTATAGTATGGAAAGAGAAAACAAGGTACAATAAGAACTGAAGACCGAACAAGCCCTGTGAACAATGAGGCAAGTTGTGCCTGAGCAATTATATGAATCAATAAAGAAATTGTACAGCCCTTGTTCACGATTTACACAGGGATGTCACTGGTCATTAGAATTGAAATATAAAACCCTTACAAAGTTCAAGTGGAACAGAATTTTCAGAAAGTCAGTGAAATTTCCTTGTAAATCTATTCTTCTACGTAAGTTTGCTAAATATACAAATGATGCTGATTTTGTGAGAAAATATTAATGATCTAAAATATGCTTGTGACAAAATGGCTGCCAGGTGAGCTGTGCTGTCACATATGCAATGAAATACCACGAAGTATCAGTTTAACTTGTAGCAATAATAATGAGGATATTGTTGATGGGTTTGAAAGATTTAAAAAACACTCATTGTCAGGTAAAACTGCAAATCAGGTGCTTGTGTGTGTTTATGGCAATTGGTCTGTCATAATAGCAAGCAGCTTCAGAATTACTTTATTACCAAAATCCGGTACTCCTGATACATGTCTACTGTAGTAGACCTTATTTTCAATGCAATTCAGACATTGCAGAACGTTGGCCTTAAGGTAGAAGCAACTATACATGAGCATAGACTTTTATTTCTTTTTTGTGCTAAAACAGCATGTTCCATTGCATACAAGATTTGCAATACTACATGCTATGTTTATGTTACATATTTTAGAGTTCATAGTTGATATTCATAGAGCAGTACACTAGTGCGATGTACAGAGTCGGTTAAAATAGATATTACAATCCAAAAATGAAAATAAATAAAAATTATCTACTCTACACAATAGATAATCAACTAGCCAATTATAAATCTTATGCTTAAGTACATTCTAAATATATTACAAATCCACAATTTAATTAATACATTACAAATACATATTACAAATCCACAATTATATATCTATGTATATATACAATCAATCCGCTCGCCAGTTACAAAGCTTATGCCTAAATACATTATCAGAAAATTTTGTACAAGTGTTGCAATATTACATGCTATGTTTATATTTCATATATGTAGAATAGTTCACAGTTCATAGTTATTTAGCAATACACTATTGTAATAGATAGAGTCAAATTAAATTATACCTTACAAATCCAAAATTTAAAATATGCATTACAAATCCACAATTTAAATTGTACCTTACAAATTCACAATTTAAAATATTATACATTACAAATCCAAAAATTTAAAATATGCATTACAATTTAAATTGTACCTTACAGATTCACATCTTGCCTGGGGTAAAGCCAGATCAACCATTTTATTCAGCAAATTGTCAGGTAATTGTTGATTCTTTTTTTACACCAAACATCTCTTAAAACGTACACGAAATATGTTGAAAAAGTATAACGTAATATTTCAAGACTAAAATAGCAAAATGGAAATATATAGGTCTGTAGTATATAAATTTGATAAAGATAACCAGTTTCAGTTAACAAGAAT
The DNA here is from genome assembly GCF_040183065.1 of Periplaneta americana. Lineage (NCBI taxonomy): Eukaryota > Metazoa > Arthropoda > Insecta > Blattodea > Blattidae > Periplaneta > Periplaneta americana. The sequence goes on from NC_091117.1 coordinate 29,901,120, forward strand.
TAATGATAAACATGTGTATATAAGTGGATTGAGAGCAAGGACTGCAGCACGGACATTAAACCATTCAGTAGCTGCAGACATTTCTTGCTTGCCAACACTGGCAGTAAATGCAGGAGATGCAGCACATAGAGCAGAATTTGTAGAAAACAGGAACAAAACATTTGATTCACTGAATGGAAGTACAGTTTTCGAGAATAGGAAGACAGTTGTGTGGCTGTGAAAGAAAAGTCTATGCATGTATCTACCTGGAATGAGATGTTGAATTTTTAGTACCGTTAAATTTATAAATAGTGACGAACTGAGCATGTGCCATCCACATCTGTTTGGATTTATGACTTAAATGGAGCAAAATTACATTAGGAAGTTGTTAAAAATTTACATTGATATGCATTTGCTCTTAATTTGGAGTATTAATCAAGATTATTTAGAGATTTACTTTTGCATAATTATAAATAAGGATGGTAGAACAATCCAGATAGCTCTTCCTGCAATGATATTCACAACAGTAATCGAGCATTGCTGCTCAAAATAATGTTATGTTCTAGTAACAAATGAAATTGTGAAAGAGGTTAGTAGCTGGTGAGGGAATCTTTTAATTTCTCTGACGTTGATTGTGAGCTCGTGAATGCAAGTGCATTGTAATATATTGCTGGTTATATTGCTAAGAAGGTATGTGATGCTAAACACTGTGTTAATTATCGTGCAGCTCTTGCAGACAAGGAACAATACTTACAAGAGGGCATAACGTTCATGTTCAAGGAATACGAAAAAGTAACCGAAGGTCCTCAGTTTCCATCAACGCATTTATTAGAATGTGTAACGTTGATGACCAAAATGTTTCATAATAGCTTAGAAAATCTGCTGTCACAGAATGACGTAATAAAGGTATTTAGTGAGCTTGATTCATAATAGTGTTAATTTTTATTTTCTTTCACACTGTAACTATGATTGCAAAAATATTTTTTTTCTTATTATAATGTTAAATCAATGCAAGACTCAGAAATCTGAATGAATAATGTCAATGTCTTCTGATAATGTCAAAAAATAAGAAAACAAAAGCCATCTTGTACCAATAAATTGCAAACATAAGATAGCACTAATAAATATAATATAATATGCAATTATATTAAGACTTCATTTTATTGATGCAGGACTTTTTTCATTTTGTTCCCTTCCTTTTTTGTTATCATCACTTGAAAGTTTTTCATTCATTTTCCGTAATCTTGCATGAATCAGCACTCTTATGAACAATGAAACCAAAAATATTTTGCAATCAGAATTGCAAGTAGGTGCAAGGAAATCAAAACAAACTTCTTCCTGAATGAGGCTAGTAAATCTCTGTACTACATCAGGCTTAGAAATCAGGTTTCCAAAGTTATCAAACTTATATGTCATATTTTCAACACATTTAAGTAAATTGGCTGAAGGATATTGGAGACCACTCGTAACTTGTTCATGTTCCTTAAAAATAGGAAATATTATACCACCGGAAAGAACTTTTTCAGAGTCAAGAACAGCTGTGCAACAGTAATTACAACACTGTTTTGCAGAACAGAGCTTTTTGGCAAGATAACCAGCAACATAAAACATAGCATTGCTCTTAACAAGAACATTCATTACTCAGATCAGAGAAATTACAGCTGCGTTCAGTGAACTGATTCATCTCAGAACTAGTACCTTTTGACCATATAGATGCTAGGACAACTTCATAATAAACTTCACAATTTCCCTTGTCACTACATTTTAGCATATTCTGCTCGGAAAGCATAACGAAAGTCGTTATACAAAGCGTTGTCTCTATTAACACCTTTCTTTCTTATTATACAAAATGTATTTTTCAAACAATCTTGGTTTATCCCCACCATCAAAAGTAAGTGCATGCCCTCTTTCTATGTAACCTCCCACAACAATTTTGCAGCACGAAAATTTGTACCCAATCATGTGTAGATGGTGCATGTATTATTTTTTCTTCAGTATTTATAAATTGAACGGACTAAAAAAAAACCTCCATTTCCTCCAAGACTGCATGGTAACTCGAATTTTCCTTCACTGCACCACGTAATGGCTTCATATTATTAGTCATCACTCGCCTATTTAATGAATCAAAAGCTTTATCCACATTATCTACGAATTTTCCTGTGTGTACTCCTCCTTCAATTATCCCATAAGATGACAGCATGAGAATGGCTGCAGCAGCCGAATGACTTTAAACTCTTGCTGCTGTGCGCACCCTCATAACTCTGAAACCAGACACATTAACATCTTCATCAGTAAGTTTAGTAACACGAATCTCATTATCTTTATCTGTTATATAGCTGCAGAATGTGCTCCCATTTTGCAATGTTCTTATCAAAAAACTTAGCAGAATACTTTTTGAACATGTTTCGTGTACTTTTAATCAAGTGTGGAGTGTCAGAAAATGTCACAATCTTCCTGTCATTTACTGTAAAGAAGGACTGATCTGTAGTAACTCCCAATAAATGATACGCTTTTTGATTGTTGGGGCCCTGATCACAAACTGTAGCTACTACTTTTAAACCAATGCTACTCAGCTTCTCTATTGCTTTGACAATGAGTTCAACTAATTTATTACCAGGAGTGCTTGAAAGTGCTAAGAAATAGCCCAGAACTTGTTTGTAATTACTACAAATACCTCTAACCATAAACACAAGGCCTTGGTTGGCAGTTTTATCTGATGAATAATTGCTAGAATACCTCTCAAAGCCACCAACGATGTTTTCATTACTATTGTAGCATAAGTTTGCTTTTAAAGATATTTCATTCTACAGAAGGCAATATAGTTTTCAGTCTCAGTCATCTTACTACAGGCATTCCTTATTATGTCAAATAGTTTATCACTAAAACCAACATCGATGGTATACTTTTGCAATTCTCTAAGCAATGTAGACTTTGAAAGGAATAACTTCCTAATCATCTTATAGGTATTTGGGCTCTGTAAGTAAATGTTAAGAGCTTTTGTTTTCATTTCCAGTGACCACCGATTCCTCTGTAGCCTACATACCGTACATCTGAAGAGATGCAATTTCTTATCATTCATATAATGGCCCAGGAACCTTACTCTTTATAGCCTACATGCAATGGCATTGTGTATTGTCAGTTCTTCCTGCGTAGTCTTGAGAACTCTTCCTCTCAATGCAATTGTACTCGAAGACTGCGAATCTTTCTCCTCTTCGGTGTTATTATCAGTCTTGCCATGGTCTCTGGAGCTCTTGGAGTGGGTTGAGTAACCTCTTCCCACTCCATGTGACTTATGTCTGCAATGTCTGTATAAAACAGATGATCCGAGACAAAACCGTCCTGTCCGAGACAGAATGTCAGATGCAGTATGCTGCTGCCCTTAGCACTCCGAAACAAATCATTGCTTCTTAACGGCAGCGGGCCGATACAACTCGTAATACTGCAACATGCTTAATGATTTTTAATTTATTTCATACGCCTCATAATATGCAAACATCCAAACCCATACGATCGCACAACTCCCCGCTTGACATTACAATATATTAAAGAAATAATTAATAGTAAGTTATTGAAATTTATTTTACTATAATGTAGGAAATTAATGACTTGAGAGCCACCGGCGTAGCTCAGGCGATAGGGCGTCTACATGCTAATCTGGAACTACACTCGGGCGTGGGTTCGATCCCCGTTTGGAGTGATTGGTTGGTTTTTTCCGAGGTTTTCTCCAATCGTAAGGAGAGTGTCAGGTAATCTATGGTGAATACTCGACCTCATCTCGCCAAATATTATCTCGCTATCACCAATTTCATCGATGCTAAATACCGCAGTAAGTTGTAAAGCGTCGTTAAATAACGAAGTAAGAAAAATGAGTTACGCAGAAGTTACTGTATATTTATATATATTGTCATAAAAATTATATACAATTTGTATATCATTCGTTAATGATGGTCTTGTTCCATTTCTGTTTTTCAAGAAACCACCCTTAACTACATTTTACTATTAATAACTATTAGTCATATTCTCCATACTACGTACAATCATTCTAGTTATTTCTTAACAAAAACTCTTTCCTTTTAATTCATATTTCTTATATAGTTTTCCATTCCAATTTTTTCTTTATTATATACAAAAATTTTCCGCGTGCCTTCAGTTCTTTTCCGCTTATTGTTCTATACAATTTCCTATATGCCATTTCTACATTTGGTCTCAGTAATGAATAAAAATTTTTCTTGTTCTTTCATTTTTTGGGTAAGATAGTAGAATGTGTAACGCTTCTTCTTTTTGATTACATAAAGGACATATATCTTTTCCTATGTCTCCTCTTCTATTTTTAACCTCCAAATTCGCAATCTTCACCACACTACTAGTCTCATTCATTCTTCCCTGTTGTTATCTTTTGCATATTCTTCCTGTCCACATACGATTTTTATTTCCTTGTAATTTACTAATGATTTTAAACTATTTAAATTGCTAAACATTTCATGTCTCGCTATCTCGTTACTCCTCTCCATTATAATTTTAACTATCAAATTTATATGAATTTCACCAATTTCTTGCCATAACCAATTTAGTCTCAAACTGTTTACGTTATTTTCTAATTCTTTTATCCAATTAAACTTACGATGAAGGATGGATAGAACAGAGAAAAATTCTCTCCGACACCAGGACTCGAACCCGGGTTTTCAGCTCTACTTGCTGACGCTTTATCCACTAAGCCACACCGGATTCCAATTCCGAAGCCGGATCGAATCCCCTCAGTTTAAGTTCTATCTCTCAGTTTTCTCTTTGGTGCCCTACCCTCATGTACTATGACACAGAATTTGTGACAATGGTACAATGTCCAACACTGTGTACAGAGGTGCACTCATTACGAGTGACTAAGTGGCCGAGATCCGACGGGATGAGCGCCGTCTTTTTCTCTGTTCAATCCGTTCTTCATCATATGGTAACGCAGAATTCCTGCATTGGAAGTATCATATGTACTTCGGTACATCATAGTAATATGATATGCGTAAGTAATCGCTTAGTGATTCAAGTCGGCGCTCATCCCATCGGATCCCGGCCTCTTAGTCACTCGTAATGAGTACACCTCTGTACATAGTGCGTTGGATATTATGCCACTGTCACATATTCTGTGTCACAGTACATGAGGGTAGGCCACCAAAGGGAAAACTGAGAGTTAGAACAAACTGAGGGGATTCGATCCGATATCGGAACTGGAATCCGGTATGGCTTAGTGGATATAGCGTCAGCACGTAGAGCTGAAAACCCGAGTTTGAGTCCCGGTGCCGGAGAGAATTTTTCTCTGTTCTATCCATCCTTCGTCATATCGTAACGCAGAATTTCTGCACGGAAATATCATATGAGCCGTTCAAAACAGAAGTGGTGTAAGTCAAAATTGGGTAATAAGATTTAAAGTAAAAATTCTGTAAAATACAGTGCGAAGTAGCTATTAATATGTCCTTCTTGCTATCCACTGACTACTAATAGTTTAAATAAATTGAATATTAATTGCTTCTTTGCGCTGTATTTTACAGAATGTTTACTTTAACCTTCATTACCCATTTTGACTTACACCACTTCTGCTCTGAACGGGTCATATGTAGGTACTTCGGTACATAATAATAATACAATTAGACTTAGTTTTCATCTCTTGTGGGAATCTTAAACATCTTTTCAAGAGTCATTGTCTTCCTTTTTTATAATATAACTCAAAAATTTAATTTTCCTAATATTGTTCACCTACTGCCCTTCATCCCCATTTCCAATCTAGCTGCTATAGGGTAAAGGTTGATAATATTATGATAGAGTAATATTGTGATAGTTCTTTTTGAGAATTTATTACAATTTTACTGAGCGACAGGAAGATCGGTTTTTTGCGTTAACGTATTAAGGGAATGTCCGTGTATAAGTTTCTACACAAAACCGATTCTTCTCTCCCTTAGTAAAATTGTAATACATTCTCAAAAAGAACTGTCACAATATTACTCACATCACAGTTTACCAACCTTTACCCTACTTGAGGCATGTATAATACTGTAATGTATCATCTAAGCGTCAGCGCTAGAAGTGAAAACGCTGTAACATTCTCAAGGAAAAGGAATAGCCTACTACGCAATTGGTTCCTGTGATGTAACATGAGAACTTTCAGATCGCAACTCTTGCTGGTAATACTTCAGTTATGAGATCGTGAAGAACTTGTAGCCTATTTTCTGCCTCCAAATCTCTCCGAAGTTTTTATTAAGTGCGAGTGATAGCTCTCGAAATTTGAATTTAATTGATTGATTTTAAGACGCTATTATCTCCCTGTTCTTTATAAAATATGTATGTAAGTGTACTGGCGTCAGGTCTGCATAAGTGTGGTAAAGATAAGAAGACATATGCATTGAAATTCCCTAACGGAGTAACCTTGACTTCAAATAATTTTCTCACGTAGAATTATCATCAAATTATGTAATTCTTAATCAGGAAAAAATTCAGTTGCCAATTATAAGTGGGTCGATTGTACTGGTACTAGCCATTGTTCACTGCCTCGCTAAAAATGTCATATCGCTGATAAGGTCGCAAATTATACGTTCGATCAGAAATACGCCGTTACAGACCAGTTAAAATTGTGGTTATCACTACATGGAATAATTGTTCTCCCTCGCCAGTGATAACTCTGTCATAGAATTTTGTAGCATATAACGACCAGAAAATCTCAGCTAAATGTAATGGTTATAAAATAACTGTTGAAAAGCATTACTAAGTTGTGTTCCTAATTCTAAGTTTCTTTATTGAAATCTACTTAACGTTGTATGTTGTTAACAGTAATGTCCATCCATCCATCCATCCATCCATCCATCCACCCATCCACCAATCCATCCATCCATCCATCCACCCACCCACCCATCCATCCACCCATCCATCCATCCATCCATCCACCCACCCACCCACCCATCAATCCATCCATCCACCCACCCACCACCCACCCATCCATCCATCCTTTCATCCATCCATCCATCCACCCATCCACCCATCAATCCATCCACCCACCCACCACCCGCCCGCCCATCCATCCATCCATCCTTTCATCCACCCATCCATCCACCCACCCACCCATCAATCCATCCACCCACCCACCACCCACCCATCCATCCATCCATCCAACCATCCATCCATCCATCCATCCATCCTATCATCCACCCATCCATCCATCCATCCATCCAACCATCCATCCATCCACCCACCCATCCATCAATCCACCCACCCACCACCCACCCATCCATCCATCCTTTCATCCATCCATCCATCCATCCATCCATCCATCCATCCATCAGATAACAATGAAAAACAAATTTTTACTATTTGTCTTGCTCCGAAATAAAAATAGGTGAATGTTACTAATATGTGTGCCCTAAATCTAAATTTAAAATTCAAATTGCCCCATCACGTACCATTGTCCGGGGAAAATGAATTGAATATTTTGTAGAAAAAACTTTTTTTTTTTTTTTTTTTTTTTTTTTTTTTTAATTTTCAATGCTACTGGTAAAAATACAACAAACTAGGCTTTCAAAATGCCTCATAATACTTTAAAAATGTGTACTGGATACAAAAATGATGTCACATAGTTTAAAGCACAACAAAAATAAAATATTTCATGCGTATAATGAGAAAAATCTCAGAATCTGAACTAACATTTATAATAATTTTCTGAATGACTTCTGTTTATAACTAGACCCGGGACTGTCTTTTACAAGGAACCAACAATAGTCTGCAAGCATGCTGGATGATGATCTTCCTTCATATCGCCTTTCCATTTCAGATATTTCTTGATGTAATCCTTTCCCATGCTCGTCGCTTACCGCTCCAAGCTTAGGAAGAAAGAAATCCAAATGAGAATGTAAAAGGGTATTTTGAGAGACATATTACACCCCATTTTCTCATATGCACTTGGCATGGTTTCCACAACAAGTTCTATGTAGTCGTCAGCCCTAGAATTTCCAAGGAAATTTGAACAAATATCTTTGAAAGCGCGCCATGCCATTTTTTTTATAACGGAAAGTCTTTCCTCAAACAAAGAGTCAGCCATAACTTTGTGAGTTTGTGAATTGATGAAAATGCTCTCTTTTAATTTGCCTTCACTGAAAATGGTAAACTTTTCTTTTAAATACTAAAAACCACACCCTTGTTTGTTCATTGCGTAGACCTCACTTTGAACTGTTATGACATTTACTGGATAGAAGGAACCAATATTTGTTTATTTGTTATAAGTACAAAAGAACATGCCAATAACCATAAGATACCGGAAATAAGTCATAAACCCATAAGCTTTTGTTTTGGTTTATAACCCCCAACCCGCGCCAGATGTTTCCTGGGCTTATCGAAAAGTGAAATCATAGTATACCTTAAAAACCTTACATGATACGAAGAAAAGAGATGCATTTTCTGATTCAGCGCACACCAAACCATAAGGGACACATGTTTTAAGTCGGAGCAAAATTCTTGTTGTTCAGTGTAATTAGATAACTACATCTTTCATGGGCTTTAGACTTCTCCATTAAAACCTTCTTTGCACATGATCTCCAGATTTTCTCTTCCAGCATCGTGTTTCTAGAATCTGTATATATATATATATATATATGTATATAATATATATATATATATATATATATATATATCTTTTGAAGTATATCCGTTCATTTTGTTCATGCTATTCTTACAGACCTTGTGTTATGTAACTTCGCGCTAGAACTTTTAATTCTTGGAATATCGTTCTATAAAATTTTAATCTTGTTTACTTTTCACTTTGTAATATTTATTTTGGAAATTTGTTTCATTTACTATTACGTGAAATGATATACACTGCTCCGTCGATTTAGTAGAAAGTCAATGTTCATCTACTTGGATATAACACGCGGAGCAAGTCCCCTGCAACAGACAAGCATATCTTTTGGTAGACTGGTAGAACAAGAAAGTCAAGGAATATTATGGACAGTAAAAAATCGATCTTATCGAAATGGATATTTAAGAATTGTTATAAGAAGCGAATCTGATACAACGTGAATACACATTAATTTTATTTCCTAGAACATATATACATATGTGTGTGCAAACCCAGCATTCTCCAATCTTTCCTATTTTCTGCCTTTCCCTTTGTCTCCGCATATGATCCATATATCTTAACGTCGTCTATCATCTGATATCTTCTTCTGCCCCGAACTCTCCTCCCGTTCACCATTCCTTCCAGTGCATCCTTCAGTAGGCAGTTTCTTCTCTACCAGTGACCCAGCCAATTCCTTTTCCTCTTTCTGATCAGTTTCAGCGTTATTCTTTCTTCATCCACTATTTCCAACACAGCTTCGTTTCTTACTCTGTCCATTTCACATTCTGCATCCTTCTTCATGTCCACATTTCAAATGCTTCTATTCGCTTCTCTTCACTTTGTCGTAATGTCCATGTTTCTGCACCATACAATGCTACACTACACACAAAGCACTTCACTAGTCTCTTCCTTAGTTCTTTCTCGAGAGGTCCTCAGACGATGCTCCTTTTTCTATTAAAGCTTCCTTCGCCATACCAATTTCAAGAAAATACAATAATAAATAATAAATTAATGAATATATATAAACTAATAAATAAATAAATAAATACATAAAGAAATAAATAAATAGGTAAAGAAAGAAAGATGAAAGGAAGGAAGGAATGAGTGAATGAATGAAGTTATGAACAAAGGAAAGAAGAAATGAATCAATGAAGGAATGAATGAATTAATTAATGAATTAATGATTGTAAGGATAAATAAATAAATAAAAAATAAGTCAATAAATACATAAATAAATAAGTCAATAAGTCAATAAATAAATAAATAAATAAATAAATAAATAAATAAATAAATGATTAAATAAATAAATAAGTCAATAAATAAATAAGTCAATAAATAAATGAATAAATAAGTCAATAAATAAATAAATAAGTCAATAAATACATACATAAATACATAAATAAATAAATAAGTCAATAAATACATACATAAATACATAAATAAATAAATAAGTCAATAAATAAGTCAATAAATACATAAATAAATAAATAAATAAATAAGTCAATAAATAAGTCAATAAACACATAAATAAATAAATAAGTCAATAAATAAGTCAATAAATACATAAATAAATAAATAAGTCAATAAATAAATAAATAAATAAATGATTAAATAAATAAATAAAGAAAAAAACATTACCTTACTCTCTCCAGCAGTATCCTTAATATTTGTACGATGAAAGAGTAATGGAACGGAGAAAAATTCTCTCCAGCACCGGGATTTGAACCCGGGTTTTCAGCTCTACGTGCTGATGCTTTATCCACTAAGCCACACCGGATACCCATCCCGGTGTCGGACAGAATTGTCTCAGTTTAAGTTCCAACTCTTAGGTTCCCTCTAGTGGCCGCCCTCTGCACTACGTCATAGATGTCTATGAACGTAGGACCGAAGTCCACACATGTGCTGAGGTGCACTCTTTATGAGTGACTAGTTGGCCGGGATCCGACGGAATATGCGCCGTCTTAAATCACGAAGTTATTTACGCATATCATATATATTATTTTAAATATCATATGTACTTCGGTACATTAAAATATATACTTAATATTTGTGTTGTGCAGTTTTCAAGGCGTTGAATAATATTTACTTCGTCAGAAATACTCAGAATTGAAAGTGTTTCTGACATGATGCGGGGTTTTGGATTCTCTTCACAACAGACCACGTTGTATTGTTTTATATTTCTTTAATCTCAAACACATTCTACTAAATCGACGAAGCAATGTAAATATATAATCTTCTGGGTAAGAATTGACTCTCAAGGTTGATGGAAAACTTTAACATTTATTTCTTACTAAGACATGCTAAGCTAGGGTTCCATACCGTAGTTTCATGTTTCACGGACAAATTTCTTTGCAAGACGCTTAAGTTTACAATTAAACCACGCCTTAGCGTCATTGAGAATGTTCTGAAACTTCTACTACCAAAAAGATAGAGAATTAACTTAACTATTCATGGCATTCAGAAATGTCATCCAACAAGTCTGCATACAAGACTTGTTAGTGGTAATGAAGATGTGTAAAATCAGGATTGGGATTTACCATCTCTTAGTATAGCTATTTATTGCTTCTAAAATAATGTGTTTAATAGCTATTTTATTTTTATTTATATATATATTTCTTCCTATAACCATTACAGGTTGCCATTGACAAAGAGTACCATGATACAATAAATATAGAGAAATGCCTTGAGCCTTTATGAAACATATTTTTGTTGTTACAGTGAAAAATAACAAATTGAAATAGATTGAAACACAAAATAATATACGAAGTAACATCAAGAAAATGTGAATCAAAGTCATGAACCATGTATAGCCTATAATTCCTGAAAATAACTATTGATCCTTTGCGTGTTTGTTTTTAAAATAATGTGTTTAATCTGTAACTACAGTCAGTGTATTGTTATTAGTATCTCTTTGTTGTTACCTATTGTAATTTTAAGTCAATTTTTCTACTATTCCTTTACTGTTTACATTTGTTTTTAAATATTTTGTAATGCCCCTGCTATCATATATTGCCCTTCAAGAATTTCGTTATTCATTAGTTGCAAGTCATTACTTGTCTCATTATTTTAATCATTGTACTTGTTCCTGAATCACGTATGTAACTTGTAACCGTAAATCATTGCTCGTAATATCCCTTTATTACTCTTAACTGTTCCATTGTTCATGTATTAAGTATTAATTTGAAAGTGAAAGTCAAACTTTGTTATATTAATCTACTCTTGATTATCTTTTTAAGGTCGTGTATTTACTCTGAAACGGTTGGACATTCTTGTATATCTTTTGCATTGATTATTCCTCAAACACCTCATTAATCTTTAACAGGATCCATTCTTTCATTAAGGTGCATTCTTCTGCATAATTCATGTGAATTGTAACTGTGACCACTATTTTATATTATAACTTTACTATTGTTTATTGGTTATAAAATATGTATTTTGATGCCAACTATAACCCTAATATACCTCAGGGTGAAATAGGGTTTATTAAATTGGATAATAAAAACAACTTTCTTTTGTATTAACATTGCACAGGACAATCATTTTATTTTTACTAACATTTCTAATATTAACCTGGCTATACCTTTGGATCAAAGGTTGCTACCCCCTTCCACGACTGGAGTTTGATGATACTGGCATAATATACAAATAGATCACTTTACTAGGTATAGAAGGGAAGAAAAGTAGTTCATCCATTTACGTAAACTAGGAAATATCACACTTTTGAGTTTGATAATTTTCATTAGTTTTTTGTTTAATCAAAATAATACAGTACAGTATTAACAATGAGTGCTTTCACTCACGAACTGAGTTATCCATGCGGACGTATTCATTATGCAGTGTATATTATACTGTCTATATCACATTAGCGTACAATATAGAGAATGAAGTTAAATTGAAAAATAATCATAATATGGATATTTAAACACATTTTTCAAAATGATGGCCGTTCTAATGTGTGTAATTCCGATTACCAGTTTCGTCCTTCGTACTAGTAACTCACGTTGAAATAATTCTGTACCTACTCTGTAAAAGAGTACCTTACGAACTGTAAATTCAATCTTCACTTCTTCTCGAGCCGAAAAGATAAAATTACCCAGCCATGCTATCTACTGTCCGTCCAAGTGGTTATGTCGCAGGATCGTAGAAAGGAGGGGAAATCACGTAACAATTGTTCAACGAGGCCCTTTTATTTAAGTTATTTTAAACAGTTGTATGGGTATAATATTACGTAGACGTCCAATTCCTAACAGAAATTAATGTTTTCAGAAAAGAGCTAAGACAGCCAAGCCACTAGCCTTTACAGAGAGGCGAATAGAAACTGGTGGGGAAAACCGGAATGCGACGCAGGCAATTGGACGACAGTGTGCGAAAGTGATGCAATATTGAAAGCTCTTTCGTCATTGGAAAACGCGAACATATTTTTGGAACGTACTGTTTACTATGACCGTAAGGCTACTATGACTGTATATGCGGTCTTGGGTCTGTGTGGGGGACGGTTGAACTTAAAAAATTCAGGTACAATAAAAATTGAAGTAAAAATAAAATGATGTCCTTGTATTATCATGTATTTCCTTTATCCTTTGGTTGAGTAAAAAAGAAGGCCTCACTGCCTTAACTCTGCCAGAATAAATAAAACATTATTATTATTATTATTATTATTATTATTATTATTATTCTTGTTGTTGTTATTAATATAGGCCTACACGAAGTGATGAATCGTGACCTGCAACATTTACGAGCGCGGGTCGAGGTGAAGTGTCGTGAAATCACCGTCGAAATGCTACACCGCGTTGTAAATAACATGAAATTCTGCCTGCAGACATGTTTGAAAGTCAGACGGGGTCATGTTGAACAACATATTTTATGGTTTAGTCCAGCGGTGATCAAAGCTCGAACTGCAGTGATTACATGCGACACACAGCCTATGAAGTAAGAATACGGAGAAAAGGTACGTGGCATGAAAACTACAGCCAGTGGTGGTTCCTGTGCTAACATCTTGATCAATCCCGCGGATAAAAATCTCAAGTTTTTTCTGTATCAGTAATGTCACTGCTGTCATCAAGAACCAGTGAATAATATACGATTTTTCTTGCTTCTTTTTTAACCTTTCTCTTGAATATAATCAGGAATTTTCTAAATTCTTCTCTCGATAGTTGTCGAGAAATTCTTAGTTTTTCAAAATTAAAAACTTCTTATGGACAAGTTATTTAAGCTATTTTAATCATTACTTTTTTGAGAAATTCTGTTCTATTAAGGGTATATGTACGTGAACGACCATAAATATTATCAGAAAATGCAGGCTCTAAATTTCTTAAATTTTATGAGGAAATGAACTCACAATTGGACAAAAATTACAACTCCACAATCATTAGAAATAGAATTCTGAAATTTTGTACACTGATTTAACATGCATTTATGCAAAAGGTAGATTACAATAATGCCCGTTTCTTTGAAAATAGAAAAATTAGGTCACAAAACATTATGTAAATTTTAATATATTTTATATAGGACAAATAAAAAATGATTGTATTAAAATAAACAACTCTACATGTCTGAGAGTAGTCTATTTTTCAGAAATAAGTGTTTATTACATGTAGGAAAAATATTAAAGATGTCAGAGAGACCATAACAATGTTATGGTTGCCAAATGATGTAACATCAAAATTTTTTTTTTCATACTTTGATAAAACTGGTTTGAAAAATATTATTAGTAATCATTTTTATACTTTCATCAGATATTTAAGTTACAATTTTTAGTCGATCTTTCTGGTATCACCACTTTCATGTACATACCACTACGTCAGCGACGCTGTATCTGTTTATAATCACGAAGGTTTTCTTGCACACCCTGTACAGGGTTGAAGTGAAATAACCCTGCAGATTTTCAGATCGAATAGCTCATGCTGTATGTAACAAAAAAATGTAATATCATATTGGTGGAAAGTTCATAGCTTTCTCAGAATTTTTTTTCTCAAATGTTTTTCACTCTCTTATTCGGTAGCTATTGCGAGTAGGATCGTGATTTTTGTCCATATCGATACAAAATCTAAAAAATAATAATTTATCCTGAATCACGTATGTAACTTGTAACCGTAAATCATTGCTTGTAATATCCCTTTTTTACTCTTAACTGTTCCATTGTTCATGAATTAAGTATTAATTTGAAAGTGAAAGTCAAACTTTGTTATATTAATCTACTCTTGCTTATCTTTTTAAGGTCGTGTATTTACTCTGAAAGGGTTAGACATTCTTGTATATCTTTTGCATTGATTATTCCTCAAACATATCATTAATCTTTAACAGGATCCATTCTTTCATTAAGGTTCATTCTTCTACACAATTCATGTGAATTGTAACTGTGACCACTATTTTATATTATAACTGTACTATTGTTTATTGGTTATAAATAAGGAGCGGATTCCTATGCAAATAAATATTTTTCTTGCGTATTTCAATAGTTGGACAGTTTTCGTGTAAATTTAATTTAAAAACCACTAATTTCAAGCCATTGAACAAAGTAAAGAGACTGCAACATCGTAGCCAGAGAGGGAGGTGGTTCAACTAGGGAGACAGACTTGGGTTCGTTGACCTCTTACATCTGTATTACGAGAAGAAATATGAGTGTGTTAGCGATGATGTTACCAGACTGCTGAAACGTCCCACTTAATTTTTTTTTTTACTGATGATGGGTAGTCGACTTACGCCATTCACCCAAATTTCCTAATTAATCGTGCATTTAATCATAACACGTAATATATGTTTTCTATTCATTTAAGCGTATCCTATCGTCCCTTTCACTTTGCAGGATTATTTTACTTCCACTCTGTATATTGTGAAATGGGTTATCATAAGTGGACAAATTATTACATTATAAAACAATTTTCAACGTTTTTTTGAGACTATTTCGTTTATATGACGTCATTCTATTTTCGACCAATGAAGTGTAATGAAATTTTGAATTCCAACCAATCACAGTCACACTTTGCGGTAATTTTTGCAGCTAGATTTATCGCTATCAATTTAACGCATGGTCGTTCTTTTGTTTAGCCGTTGTCGCCAACTGTTTCCCCGTAAATTGATGATCATGAATACATTAAGATGCAACTACACGGTTAAACTTTTCTTTCAACTTTAAAGCATTGAATGCAAGATTGATATTTAATATTAATTAATATATTTACCCAGTGAAGACGACGTTCAAAACGGCGCACCACGTAGACACAAAATCTTCATGCATCTTAATTGAACGTACTTTTTAAATTTGATTCTTTCAATAGCTATTCTTCCCAGATTGCACGCATACGCGATTGGAATATTGAACTGTGTAGATGCAGCTTTAGTTCCGTTACACACTACATCGAGAATGCGTTTGTCGAGCTATAAAAATGCTTTCGTGTAGCACTGATTGTAACGGTCGAAATAAGGCACAGCTGACATTGGTTTTGCTTTCACAGGTAACTTAACCTATAATATTTTAGCCTATAAAATTTGTATTTTGTGAATGAAATGAAACAATTAAAAGGAAGTCAGATGTTCAAATTTATGTAACATCATCGCATATCAAACCCAAAGAACTTGCATAGTAATAATAAGGTCTTTGATCAAACTGCCTTCCGTATGGCATAATAAAATTCGTGAATTAATTAGGCCTATCTCTTCAGAGATGGCTTCACTGTGTAGCAACATGTCTCGCTGTGAATACATAAGCATTGGTATATAGCTGTCCCCACTGTTACTGTTAAATTAAATTATGATTTCAGCAAATAATGAAAATGTATTTATGTTATAATAATAAGAGAAAAGTGTAATACATGTAATTAACACTGTTAAACCTGTATTTCGCTTTTCGCAATTGGCATTACTGAATAATAACATCGAAATTCTTTATTGCAGTAATCGATATTCATCTACGAGTAGACTATTTCAACTTCACAATGTCTAAATAGGTTAAGTATTAGTTAATATACAATTATTAACATTTTGTGATCGAATTTTAAGGATATATTATTTGCATTTTTATTTTATTCACGAAATAGTCTTAATAAATGTCATTCGAGGTCTGAGATTTCCCAGATAAATCTCAGACCTCTCGCGACATTACTACAGATAATTAAGTTTCACGCATCACAAAAAGCGATGATTTCAGTCTGTGATAAATAAAAACAGTGAGTGAGTGAAGGATTGGGGTTTATTGGACATGTTTTCTTTTCTGTATAATTATATTTTATTCACTGTCGCCATTGTCTACGTAAGTACCTAATTATAGTTCGTCATATTCTCTTATACTACTCCATACTTCTTTTCTTCGTTGTTTTCGAAGGCCCAATCCGAAGTCCGGAGTTCAAACCCTGCTGAGGGCGACATTTTTATGAGTGATAAAATTCTTAACAGGAGATATAGATCTTGGGATTATAATTATTTATTATAGATCATACCTCCACAAACAGCGCTCAACGAGCGCGCGCGCTCATTTGGAGCGGGAGAGCTGTGTTTACCGCTCGCCGAAACGGAGAGGAAGATACGTCAGAATGACATAGACTTGCTATATGTAGAGAAGAGGGAAACGACCACTCAGTTATCTAGTGGAGTGCAGTGTGTAGGCCTATTCTCAGTAACTGTTTCACGTTGCTTACCTACTGCTACAGTAAAGTATGGAGGAATCTAATAGACGGAACATAACATTTAACGTTTTGCAGCTCGAACTTATTGATCTTCAATGTGACCTAAGGGCTAAAGATCGTTAGAATAATACTATTAGCCTGGTTGAGTTTTACAAGACTAAACATTAGCAATAATATCCACGACTACACAGGCTGGCTGTGACAATGATTGCTATGTTTGGCTCAACATTTATATTTGTGAGCAACTACTTTCTATAATCAACTTTAATAAAGGCAGATATCGAACATCTGTAACTGATGTTTCATTACGATCAGTAGGCTACTGTTCCTTTCAGCTGCCAACAGCATAAAACCTCGTTTTGATGTACTGATAAATAAAAATATAACAAAATGACATTGTACATTTAAGTAGCTATAGAATTTCTATTATTTCTGTAAAATAAATATTTCTTTATTAATTAATAATAGTCCCAGATAGTTTTGCAAACACTGAACGGGAATTCATTTCATAAACACTCGTAATAGTACTTCTTTTTGTGTATATTTTGTACGAGATCACCCCTTCTTCCAGTCCACCCTTATACAGAGCGCAGCTAATATCTGCATTCCGCTCATGAGCTGTGAGCCGGCTCGGAGAGCGCAAACCTTGTGCAGGCCTATTATAGATGGATGTAGGTATAAATGTTAGGAATTTAATGATCAACTGACGGTATTAAGAAGACTTTATATGAAACAATATTTTATTTTAAACAAAAAAATGAAACCACAACAATCTAGAAACTTTCTTAACCTATTAAAGAGATCACAAATAAAATAATTTACATTATTATTGTTAAATCTATTATATCAACAACACATGAAGAAATACGCGACGAAATAAAATCACATCACTGGGGGAAAATGTACAAGGGAAATAAAAAATAAATTCCGATACAAGTTCTAAAAGTGTTTTATGGAATGACAGGGATTCTGCACATTTCACATTGTTGACTTCTTCATACGAATTATCCACTTCAGTTTTCTGGTCCCTTAAAATCTCTTATTCGTCTGCCAAATCACACATTCAACGACACTTCAATTATAAATAATTCTTCACCATACAACTGTCATTACGTAGGCTATATAAGCTTCAGTTTAGCACATGCAGATATCAACACAATTATTCTTAATTTGGTAATACTCAGTTCATATATTATATGGAAACCTTTGAGGCAGACTATATGCTGGTAGTTATAACTGAGAAGGCAAGATGTGAACTGCGCGATAGGGGAAGAATTCAGTGTCTTTTATCATAAAAAAATGTTCTGCGCACCTCAAGGTCATTGCTCACCTCTCGCCTTCCCGGCTATAGTTTTATTTTATCTCTCACCTTCACACCTAAACTTTCCTTTCCTTCACACAGAATTTAGTATCGTGTAATTTCCTAACCACTTAGGAATATCATTCGTCTTATGTTGGATAGAAATTGAAATTAGATCCGTTTCGAGAACTGATCTTTTGAATAAATAACCAAGTTAACCTGCGACTAGGAAATGTAAACGTGGTACTGACACAGTCGTAGGATATTTCGTTGAAATATTGATAGAATTAAGATCAAAACTTGCACTTTGTAATACAGTTATTTTTATTAATGTGTAGACTATGGTAGGCCTATATATTTTCATGAACTGACTTAGCATACTGAGTAAGTATTCTTCGAATAAAGTGACATTATATTCATTGTAATATTACAAAAATAAGAAAAAACTAGAAATAATCATATTATAGTTTTATTAATTTGTCCTACAGGCAGTTGACATTGGACATATACGTCAACACATGTATGCCTAACTTGAAGTCAGGCCACAAAGGTAAACATTGAAGGAGGAGAGTTCGATCCGTGCTGTAGATTGAATTCGGCGTAGCTCAGTGGTCAGAGCGCTTGGTACGTAGAACCAAGAATCCGGGTTTGATCCCCGGCGCCGGAGCGAATTTTTCTCCTCAAAATATTAAGCATATTTGTAAGTATAATGTCATATTATTCGAAGAATACTTGTGTTGATGAAATATAAGAATATAGGCCTATAATCGCAGTATAAATGAATCAGTTTCATTAGGTTTTTTTTTGTTAATCTCTTTGTAATATTCGACTTTTTTCCTTTCAAAATTTCTCTCGGTTTCTGCAATGGAATAACGACAGACGGAGCGAGAGAAGTGATTAACGGCTTGGAGCTCACACAGTTACTTTACTACAATCGTAAATCCCATTGCAGAAACGTTTCTTTCGTATGTTTGAGTTACTTTCCCTCCCATTTTCCTCATTCGATTGGAAAGGCAGTGATCAATTAAGAAGAAACCTAGCAGTTTATCGAATATGCTGGAAACGTATGATAGTGTGTTTATTAAATAAATAATGTAACTATTATGAGAAAAATAGTTGAGAAATGTCCGTGTGATTGAATTAGTTCACGTAGAAATATTGTATAAATCTCTTCAATTTTAATAAATCATCTTTTACATTAAAAATAACGAAATTATGACATGAAATGGATGTTGTGCCAACTATTGTGTAATTAGATCTCCGGGTTATAAATGAACCGCTGAAAATAAATATGGTGTAAGTAAAGAATTATATATGATTGTTAAAATAAAAGTTCTGTAAAATACAGCGTAAGATAGAAATTCATAATTACTTCGTACTTACCACTGATTACACAGATTACTAATATGTTCAAGACAATTGACCGTTTCACTAAAAATATATAAAAAATAATCTTTTATCATGTTAGCCCCCAGATAAGACTGACGTCCTATATATAGGAACCGGACGTTTTATTTTTTTAACATTGCTGTGTAACATTTTCATAGTCGGCAATCATGATACCATAATCCTTATGTGTTATAAATTGCCTCCAATTTTTTTTCTTATATTTAGTCTGCCATAGTCATTGTTATTAACATATTTGTGTGAAACGTCCGGTGTCCTATATGTAGGACGTCAGTCTTAACTGGGTTAAATAAATTATTTACACCA
This sequence comes from Periplaneta americana, assembly GCF_040183065.1. Taxonomy (NCBI): domain Eukaryota; kingdom Metazoa; phylum Arthropoda; class Insecta; order Blattodea; family Blattidae; genus Periplaneta; species Periplaneta americana. Next base: position 29,921,317 of record NC_091117.1, read on the forward strand.
CTTCTGGTTTCTACGCCTCGAATTACAAAGCTTGGCACAAAACCTACATAAACTGTGTAAGTAACAGTAATGGGAAATAAAATCGTATTATTTCCAGCTACTTTCATGTATCAGAAAATATAACAACAATATCACCCTCTAGATCTGCCTCTCATGAATCTTGATCTTCAATATACACCTGTCAAATAAAATTCTAATTGAAGTGATATGAAATGTGATGATCAAGAATTAGGCCTAACTAAATTATATAGAATTTTCGTAGCTAATTTAGTTGAAACAGTATATTATTATTATTATTATTATTATTATTATTATTATTATTATTATTATAAGGGGGCTTAGGAAAATATTTGGGGCTAAGAGGGATGAAGTTACAGGAGAATAGAAAAAGTTACACAACACAGACCTGCACGCATTGTATTCTTCACCTGACATAATTAGGAACTTAATGTTTGAGATGGGCAGGGCATGTAGCACGTATGGGCGACTCCAGAAATGCATATAGAGTGTTAGTTGGGAGGCCGGAGGGAAAAAGACCTTTAGGGAGGCCGAGACGTAGATGGGAAGATAATATTAAAATGGATTTAAGGGAGGTGGGATATGATGATAGAGAATGGATTAATTTTGCTCAGGATAGGGACCAATGGCGGGCTTATGTGAGGGCGGCTATGAATCTCCGGGTTCCTTAAAAGCCAGTGAGTAAGTAAGTAAGTATTATTATTATTATCATTATCATTATCATCATCGTCGTCGTCGACCTGGTTGGCGAGTTGGTATAGCGCTGGCCTTCTATGCCCAAGGTTGCGGATTCGATCCCGGGCCAGGTCGATGGCATTTAAGTGTGCTTAAATGCGGCTGCTCATGTCAGTAGATTTACTGGCATGTAAAAGAACTCCTGCGGGACAAAATTCCGGCACATCCGGCGACGCTGATATAACCTCTGCAGTTGCGAGCGCCGTTAAATAAAACATAATATTTTCATCATCATCATCATCATCATCATCATCATTTTTCTTTGGAATTATATTATACCAACTCCAAATATTTTAGGTCTTTATAACTTAGTTTGTGATGTTACAGAGCGCGTTTCACTTATGTCTTCCTGACCGGTGATGTGAAAGGTGAATTCATTAGCTACGATTGCAGAGAAAAGAGAACTAGCCCTAGAAACAATTCCCCATTATCATTTCTTCGAAGACTACAAATTATATTGTTTGTTCTTGTGAGATTCAGGCCCGGTTCAGTAACGCAATATCCATTCCACAAAATGTGCATCATTTTGTATGACTAAGCTTGTATTAATATTATCATTATTAAAACTGAAGAGATATGTGTAGTAAAGCGAAGTAATATTTTTGTAATGCTTGTTATTTTCATTTTATTCACTAGCGAAATACAAGGATAGGATTAGCTCTAGTTTCCTTGAGATTAGTTGTTATCTGATTTTTATCAGAGTATAAATAACTCCGATTCCATAGGGTTGTTATTACAAAGTAACTAACGTTAGATGAAATTGATATAACGGCCAAAGAAATTGAGCAATCGCAATGATCTAAGTGGCTATAAGCGGCTGTAGAGTGTGTCTGCACGTGGTTTGTCTGTTTCCAGTGGGTCTTGTCACTCCATAGTATTTCAGATAATAATTCCGGTTGAATTTACATGACAGTCATACTCAACTTCCTTAAATTAAAACATCATTTTAGTCTATAAGGATACATTTTCATAAGTTTGCGTAAAATTTTCCAAACAGTTCTGTATGACATTTGCAAGCGTTTGGTTAACACATTAATACTACATTCTGAAAGTGGGTTTTCTCCATCTAGATTTTGGCTTCCATGAAGAATCTCTGCAAACTGAATATCATTAATTCTTCGTTTTCCCGATTTCATTTTATAATGAACTGAAGCACTTTCTTTAAACGTCTTAATTGATGCACGATAAGAAAACATTGTACAAAGAGAGTTTCTCAAATGCATTTTTGACCGAAATCATCTTGATCCCGTAGTGAAGTTTCTACCATATTCATAATAAATAATAACAGTGCACAAAACCAAATCTTGTTTGAAGATTTACAGTAAAACCATTTCTGTAACCAGCAGCTCGTATTCATTTATATACTGTATTTATGGGCATTGCAAAGGATGTAAAGAAAAAAATATGACGTCATCAAAATCCGCAACCTGTTCATAATAATGGAAGCATTAATTGTTTTAGCAAGGAATAACTGAATCCCGTTCTTAACACATTGCATAGCCGCTTATTTCTTCTTGATTGCTCAGTTTGTTTAGAATATAATATTGTTTTTACCAATTTTAGTTAGGTACATTATAATAACCATATAATATTATTTTTCCATAATATAGATGTCTTTTTTATATATGTTTACAGTTACCATTCGGAAACACATTTTCGTTTCAGAAATCGTCATTTACAAAATTATTTCCAGTTTGTATTCAAATGTATTAGTATAGGAAACATAATATGACGGAACTTAAGTATGATTTCTAACCTCTGCCACAGGGAAATACTTTTCTAACACTTCACAGCCACAGAGATTTCACATGATATCAAATTCTTACTTCGACCATAAAATAAAATAACTGCACACTTGATGATGCAATGCAAAAGTCAATAACTCAAATAGTGTTTTACCACTTCAATTTGCAGAGCTTAAGAATTTAATTAACAGCTGATTCTTGATCTGCTAGTTCCCCGCCTTAAAAATAATCGTATTATTGAGAGAGAACTGAAAACGAATAAGGTGGTAAGTTACATTTTCCTTAATATCTGTCTGTAAGAACGTTGTATGTAACAAATTGTGTAACAGTAAATGAAGAGCATTTCGTGCATTTATATTTGTAAAGTAAAATTTGTTCTCAATATTGGTATGTAGTAAGTTTTAGGTTTATATTCTGTAACAAATGACTATGTCTGGCATAAAAATAATGCATTTGTCAATTAGCAAATTTTTTATGTTGCTTGCTTAACATACAACGTTCTTCTAGGCTGGTATTCAGTTTCTTCTGCTCATTAGCTTGCTTATGTACTTTTAAAATAAAACTGAGGCCAGAATATGAATAGAGTTCGTATGCAGTTTTTCTCTTCAATAATTCGTCACTAGTAGTAAGAGAAAAACGCTAGGTGAACTCTTTGGAGTAGGAGCAGCAAATAGCTGCAGAGAACTGAAGAAGCAAATATAAACCTATAGAGGTAGCATCCCCACCATAACGTGTCTAAGAGAATTTGTAAGTTACAGGCAAGAACCAAAATGAAAACAGGACTGGTCTAGAGTTAGCGATAAAAAATAGACAAAATTAAATAAAGGCATGTAAAAGACAGGAGAAAGAAAGAGAAATAAATACAGAAATAAGAAAAGGAAACAAAAGTGGGTAGGTTAGAAAAAATGTATTAATAATGATTGTGGAGAGAAAGGAAGGGAGAACGATTGAAAAGGTGAAAACAGAGAGGAAGAAATAGGGAAAAAAAGATAAAAACAAAAGTGAATTGGAGGGAAACGTATGTAGCAAGTTTGTACCAAAACAGTAGATTTCAGTTGAGTACAGCGTGGAGTATAAATGTCACCTGCGCCTCGCCCTGCCGCGCCCTACAGACGATACGCAGTTCACATAAACAACGCATAGTATCATTCTGTGGAGCTGTGTACAGTCGTGAATAATTTGAAGAATATTGCTAATTTATATTAATAGTTTAAGTTTTGAACAAAATGAGTTATTCTCTTATTATTGTATTATTTACGTAATGTTAATATTATTCATGATTCCAAAAAAAGTAAACTAATCTGGTATTAAATAATTATGCAAGCAGGAGTGTGTTACATGTTTGTTTTTCCCGGATTATTCTTCGTAAAATGTTGGTTGAAAGACAAGTTTATTTACCGGCCGTCGATTCTTGTTTGTTTTGCTGGTTTATTGACGTCTCGTGCTGCTGTGCTACTATGCATTCAGTTGTGTTACAATCCAAGTTCATTGAACATCAGAATTACGATACGAACTTCCTAGCTGTCATTACAATAAAAATGAAAAATTTTCTTGAATACAATTATGGGTTTAATATTATGTGCCACATACGAGATACACTATTAAATTCACAAAGTTGTTGTTCACCTGATGATAGTAAGAAATACTGTATCATATTTCAATTTTGCTCTAGCAACATCTTGTGACATAGAATTAATATTTTCAGAGTACAAATACTGTTTCTTTTTCTGAACATAAAAGGAGTATTTCCTTTGGTAAAATGAAAATGTTCATTGTTGTTTATTATAATGAGGCTAGAATCATAATTGTAGCAACACTTAGGGCCGTTTTCACCAAACTTATTTAACCTTAATTGTTACTTAAAGTTTTTTTTTATTGACATTTAAAGAGACAGTGCATTTCACCAACATAAATTGGGCTTTAAAGTCTCATTAAACTACATTTAAGTTAATTGGTCAATATTTGGTCATTTAAATAATTAATCCTGCATTAACGGCAATAATTTTAATCATGGCGAGGACAAAGATGGACTTGATATTTGAAAATGATGATTATTACCAAAACGGGGGAGGATAATTTCCGAAAGAGGAGATTATTTTAATACAATGGAAGAAAAAATTTGCAAATTCGGTTTAGTGTACGCAAGACATAAGCATTGTATATTTTGAATAGTACAGAAGCTGATTTAGAGTTTATAACTCATAGTTAAGTACTTAGTAATGTTATTTAAATGATGCATTTATTGAAGAAACGTTTAAATACGGCAACTAAAGTAATATGGATAATCATGTAGGCCTAATATTACATTTGAAGACGTTGGAATAGCACAAATCCATGAAGTGTTTCAATTTTGCTTGCTGCATCTACTATTATTCCATTTTGTCTCCGGTATTGCTGAAGACATTGGGATGCGGTTTTTTGCATTTAAATCTCTTTCAACTTATTTCCAACCTTTCTTCTTTTTTTTTAAAGCCTACCCATCCGCCTTTTGGTTTCGATGATTTTAGTGTGTTTTGAGGTTACCTCTGTTTATGCTGATATTTCATTGTCGTAATATAACAAATGAACTCACGATATAGGTCACTGCTTACATTAACAAGGCATATGGCCTTCGAAATTAGATTTTACTATGATAGCCACCGGCGTAGCTCTGTCGGCTAAGGCGCTTGCCTACCGATCCGGAGTTGCATTCGGGCGCGGTTTCGATTCCCGCTTGGGCTGATTACCTAGTTGGGTTTTTCCGAGGTTTTCCCTAACCGTAACGCAAATGTCAGGTAATCTATGGATAATCCTCGGCCTCATCTCGCTAAATACCATCTCGCGATCACCAATCCCATCGACGCTAAATAACCTCGTAGTTAATACAACGTCGTTAAATAACTGAGTAAAACAAATTACTATGATCCCGAAGGCCGTGATGACTTAATTGGGAACTAAATTAATTGACTCTATTTTAAATGCGTATTAGTTTGGTGAATTGCAAACGAAATAAATACGATTTAACTTCCGAATTTAAGTTAAATTACAATTTATTATTTACAATAATTGTTGGATGTTGATGAAATCGGCCCCTTGGTATTTTTATATGTATGGCTAAATTATTTTAGATTGGGAGTTACGAAGTTTATAATTACAAATTATGTTTTTTTATATTATTCGTTTATTATTTTCTTGTTCTAAGACCGTGGATAATTGGAACACATGTTTGGTTACCACCGGCTGTACAAGTTTGTCGTTCTGGTTCACTGACATGGAGAGCTGCGCTACTACTTTGCATTCGGTACAGATATAGTCCAAGCTCACACAACTCAACAGTTTCGATACCAACTTCCTAGCTCTGGAGGGAAGTGAGAAAACGCATAATGAGATGAGAGAAATCAGTAGCGTCCGGTATATAATATACTGTACAGTACACTGTTGCCAACATGTCGCCCTATAATCTCGCTAACTTTTCAGCAAAAAGTAGCTAAATCTCTCCAAAGTTTGTTAAAAAAATTCCCAGAAATGTCGCTAAAAATTAATAATAAATATCACTAAATAAACATAAAAAAAACATACATATGCGGAGAAAAATATCATTTTCTCGTCGTCACCCTTTTCTGCGGAGTCTGGTTGTGTTGTTAATAGCTGTGATGTTGAGGTGGAAGATGTGGGAACAGCTGATTATGAATACACTGCACTTGATTCAATCATTGTTAAGTTACTATATTTTCTGGCAAATTTTATCACTTTTTAAATATATATTAAATATATTACAATTAGCAAAAACTACAATCTCATTTGCTTCATACGAATATCGCCACAAAATTCCAAAACTCAATTGCCTCGGGTCTGTTCGAAGTGGAAAATCTCCGCGTTGCGAGGAAGAACCAAGATTACATCAGCTGCAACTCGAGACTCGTCACGTGTCAATCAAAGTTGCCACCGTTTATGGGTGTTGAAGCAGTAGCATTGAGAGAGAGACCTAACCCGTGAGAATCATTGAATCAGCATCTTTCAACCCTGATCACTGATCACAAATATATGAGATCAGGGCTTTCACGTATGAATCATTAGACTACTCAACATGTACCCATGCCTCTTCTAAAATTAAGAAGTGCACTACTTCAGTTGAGAGGTGGAGAAGTTCAAATATATGGGAGCAACAGTAACAAATATAAATGATACTCGGGAGGAAATTAAACACAGAATAAATATGGGAAATGCCTGTTATTATTCGGTTGAGAAACTTTTATCATCCAGTCTGCTGTCGAAAAATCTGAAAGTTAGAATTTATAAAACAGTTATATTACCGGTTGTTCTGTATGGTTGTGAAACTTGGACTCTCACTTTGAGAGAGGAACATAGGTTAAGGGTGTTTGAGAATAATGTTCTTAGGAAAATATTTGGGGCTAAGAGGGATGAAGTTACAGGAGAATGGAGAAAGTTACACAACACAGAACTGCACGCATTGTATTCTTCACCTGACATAATTAGGAACATTAAAGCCAGACGTTTGAGATGGGCAGGGCATGTAGCACGTATGGGCGAATCCAGAAATGCATATAGAGTGTTAGTTGGGAGACCGGAGGGAAAAAGACCTTTAGGGAGGCCGAGACGTAGATGGGAAGATAATATTAAAATGGATTTGAGGAAGGTGGGATATGATGATAGAGAATGGATTAATTTTTCTCAGGATAGGGACCAATGTCGGGCTTATGTGAGGGCGGCAATGAACCTCCGGGTTCCTTAAAAGCCAGTAAGTAAGTAAGTACTACTTCAGTTGAATGTTTTAACTTAAAAGAAAGAAAAAAGTGGACAAATATAAAAATCCGCAGAAAAGTCGCTAATCGTATTTTACAAAATTTGTCGCCGAGATTGATTCAAAATTCCCTAGATTTAGCGACTTATCGCTAAATATGGCAACATTTGTACAGTACGTCATCAGTATTGGCCTCAGTATAGCTTTAATATCAGGGTGAAACGACTGTGACGTGAAGAATTAAAAACAATTTGACTAGTCTTCGTTGAAGGGTAAAACTGGTTCACCCACTTGTCATAAATTCATAAAATTATGAATCTAAAATAGTCAGGATATAATTAATAATAATAATAATAATAATAATAATAATAATAATACCGGGACGTAAATAATAAATGGCACTCTTTCGCAGATCACTGTCACGATATTTCACTAGAGTGGGTCACACGTCGTATGTCCATACACTCTTGAAGAACTTGCAGCCGTAGATTCGAGAGTAAGAGAGAATGAGAAGAAGGGGCTGTGAGGCCCTTACTGGTGTTGCAGAGCCCCCATGAGTCCGGGCTGGTGTCCCGCTCCGTGCGCCAGCAGTCCCAGGTGAGGGGGACCTCTGCCAGCCGCAGCTGCTGCCATGGCTGCCGCGAACAGGGGAGGCATGAGCCCCGCTCCGGGGTGCCCGCCGTGGGCACCTGGGCCTCCGAACAGGGCGAACGACGGGGGCAGCAAGGGCCTCGCCGACAGGCGCAGCTTTTCGATCTCCGCCTCTTGCAATCGCTTCGCTTTGGCTCTTCTGTTCTGGAACCATATCTTCACCTGCAAGAGCAAAATGAGGGGTCAGTTTGTTGATTTATTTGTTTGGTTCGTTATTGCTTTCAGATTTCGTCATACAATATAAATAACAGATTTTATGAACTACTATTACTACATTGTGACAACACTGATAACTCTAAGATCCAGATGTTATGTCGAGACAAGATTTTTAGAATCAATAACTTTTCTATGAAGTATGTAACATAATTGATTGGTAAATAGATAACTCCAGAATTATGGTAACTTATACTTGTTAATAATGGAAAAGTTAGGATGAAGAAGGAAACCTGGGCACTCTGTGTAACAAGTTGTATCCTAGATATTGAATTAAAGTTTGGCGATTGACTTGGGCATCGATGAGGTGTAGAAATAAAGACAACTGATCACGCTCTATGAGAACTTATACAGAGCAATCCAAAAATCGCGCACATTAAAATTCTAGTGTCTATATACTGAGTAGTCCAGTTGAAAAGTGTTGATAGCATCATTGTATTAACAGCAACAAACCTAGACGTCATTGTGATGTGTATGTATACACTGACATTTGCAGTAGTCCTTTGTTTATTGCTCGGCAAACATGTCGTTTTCCCAAGAGCAACGAGTTTTCATTGTTGAACATTATTTTTCCAGTTATTCTTATGCACGTGTTGTAGACGAATTTCGTAGATAAAAGTGCCTAACAATTCGACCATAACGAGATTAATCGCCGTTTTAGATTTTAGTAGGTTATTTTACGATGCTTTGTCAACAGCTTAGGTTATTTAGCGTCTGAATGAGATGAACGTGATAATGCCGGTGAAATGAGTCCGAGGTCCAGCACCGAAAGTTACCCAGCATTTGCTCATGTTGGGTTGAGGAAAAACCTCAACCAAGTAATTTGCCCCGACCGGGAATCGAACCCGGACCACCTGGTTTCGCGGCCAGACGCGCTAACCGTTACTCCACAGGTGTGGACGACGTTTTAGAGAATGCGGATCAGAGCTTCTTGACAGTGATGATTGTGATTGTTGGTTCTAGCAGGACAGTACCATATGTCACACATCTAATGAAAGCATGCAGTTTTTGCGCGAGTTTTTTCGCGAGCGTATCATTTCTCAAGGATTATGGCCCCCACGTTCCCCCGATTTGACGTCCCCAGATTTCTTCCTGTGGGGTTATCTTAAAGGAAGGGTATACAAAAACAGGCCGCACACTCTGGAGGAATTAAAGAAGAACATAACAACGGATATTAACAACATCATTGTACGCGTGCTCAAAAAAGTGGCCGCAAACATTGTAAAAAGAATTCGTACATGCATTACTGAACGGGGCTGCCATTTTCAGCATATGTTGTGAAAAATGATGTAACTCATGTGAAAATTGATGTAAGTAAACGTAATAAATTCATCTTTGTAAATATATGTGAACGTATTATTAAGATGTGCGCGACTTCTGGATCGCTCTGTACTAGAGATTGACGTAAAGTGCAAAAAGTGACTCGTTTATCGATGAGGTGTAGAAAGGAATAGAACTGGTTATCCTCTATGACAATAATTATTCATACCAGAGATTGAATTGAAGTTCGAGACTGACCTGCGTCTCGGTGAGGTGCAAGGAGGAAGAGAACTCGGCTCGCTCTGCGATGCTCAGGTATTGCTTCTCCCGGAACTTCTTCTCCAGTGATAGCAGCTGTTGCGTCGTGAACGGCGTCCGAGGTTTCCTGTTCGGCTTGTGCTTCCTCAGGGTACATCTTACTGGCGGCGGGGGTGGGTGATGAGGGTGGCCAGGGGGTAAATGCTGCAACCTCACCGGATCTCCGCCTAGCAACGAAGCTCCTGTTTCTGAAAAAAATAATGAAACCAGCTTATCACAAGGTCATTAATGAAAGTCTTTTCTTCATTGATATTTTATAGTTCAAGTATATTATATTATTATCATTATTATTATTATTATTAGTCTATTATTATTACTATTATTATTATTATTAGTATTATTATCATCATCATCATCATTATTATGGTTCACTGTACGTAGCTTTATAAGCCTAGAGCTTCGTCAGGAAAATAAATAATATTTTTGGGGCTTATTTATTTACTTCTTTGGAGCACACTTTTGATCATTTATCTAGATATCACATGACAATTTAATTGGGGAGTTTCAATGCTAAAGTAGGACGGGAGGATATTTTTAAACCGACTATTGGAAAAGAGAGCCTACACGTTACTAGTAGGCTAATAACAATGGAGTTAGGTTAGTCAACTTTACCACATCAAAAAATTTAATTGTCAAAAGTGCATTTCCCCATAAGGATATACAAAAATAGTCCACACCTGTGGAGTAACGGTCAGCGCGTCTGGCCGTGAAACCAGGTGGCCCGGGTTCGAATCCCGGTCGGGGCAAGTTACCTGGTTGAGGTTTTTTCTGGGGTTTTCCCTCAACCCAATACGAGCAAATGCTGGGTAACTTTCGGTGCTGGATCCTGGACTCATTTCACTGGCATTATCACCTTCATTTCATTCAGACGCTAAATAACCTAGATGTTGATACAGCGTCGTAAAATAACTCAATCAAATAAAAAATAAAATATACAAAAATAAACTTGGACTTCTCCAGATGGATTGACACACAATCAAATAGATCTCATCTAAATAAACGAAGACATACTATTATAACAGACATTCGAACTTTCAGGGGGACAGACTGTAATTCTGACCATTATTTGGTAATTATTGGAGAGGGCAAATCGCAATATAGCGAACGTAGAAGCTCCGCCCACGACCCCTTCCACTTTTCCCCTACTAGCTCATCAGACATTCTACGTGATAGGAGAGTGTTGAGTCGAATGCACATTTCATGTGGGTGGGGATAACTTCCCCTTCTGGCGTTCGCTATATTGCGATTTATCCATTGGAGATTTAAGAGAAAGACTATCAGTAGCCAAGCGAGTAGGGCAACAAGTTAATATTAGTAGATTCAATATCCTGAAATTAAAGGACGAGGAAACTAAACAACATTATCACGTCGAAATTTCAAATAAGTTTGCCACTAAACTAAACCACCGGCGTAGCTCAGTATAGCGCTCGAGAGTGGGTTTTCCAGAGGTTTTCGTCAATAATAAGGCGAATGTCGTCATCTGTAGCAAATCCTCGGTCCCATCTCGCCAAATACCATATCACTATCATCATTTCCATCGATGGTACACAGTCTCTAGCCGATATATTGTCGTTAAATGATCAGATTAAAAATGACAGCAAAAAATGAACCTGTGACTAGAAACGTTCACCAGTCTATGTAGAAAGGAGATGAGTGCCCACTATCTTCTTTGGAATCGAACTTGGTTCCAATGGAAATATAACCATTATAGTATTTATTTCTAGAGACATGATTGACCTTCTGTGTACTTAATTGAGTATGCTATTATGAAAGCGTTTAAACATAATTGGCCTGTAAAATGCTTTCTTAGTATCGAACACCATAATTATTATCAATAATGATTTCAACCAACAGAACGAACTCATTAACGTACGATTTATACAAGTATTTTAGTCATAATTAAGTAGAGCAGTGTATAGCCTAGGTATATTATGTCTTGTAAATAATAGAATTGCTTTTCATAATGCGCACCAGAAGCAGCGGGGGAGAGGGAACGAGCCGGGCCCCTGCACAGAAATAGCCTGCTTATTATAGCTATGCTATTCAAGGGTTTTTGATAATAGCCACTAAATGGCGTTTAAATGCCTCGGCTTGTATAGGTCGCATATCTGCCTCCAGATGTGCTCAACTGGTCACTTAGAACCGTATCCTGGATCTGTTTTCATTAATTCTGATCGTTTCCACCCCTTATCTACTACAAAAGGGTTGCATGTTGTTAATATTTAGGGGGTATCGCGTGGCTCGAAGGCCTAACCTCGAATTTCAGTATTTAGCCATGTTTCTGAAAGGTGCAGCTTTGTAGGAACCTTCGTGTACATTTTAGAAATATACTTCCTCTGAGCTAATTACGTTTTTTAAGTTGGTTTAACAGAAGAGAAATAAGCCATATGCAATATACAAGGTGATTCACGAGGAGTTATTGAGCTACGCCGAAGTCCAATCCACAGCACCGAATCGAAAACACTGAAGGAGGCGAGTTAGATCCGGTGCTGTGGATTGGACTTCGGAGTAGCTCAATGGTGAGAGCGCTTGGTACGTAGAACCAAGGACCCGGGTTCGATCCCTGGCCCCGGAGCGAATTTTTTACTCTAATATTAATTGTTACCATAACAGATACATTCTGTAGGATCAAAAAAAATCTTTAGTGAATAGTATTCTGAAGCTAAAATGTGTTATTAATTCCTTAGTTACTTTGTACAGATTTTTTTTTCAATTTTTAACTAAAATTATATTATTCTTACACACTTAACACACGACTTCTAGCAACTTGATTCTTTACAGTTCAATTTCACATACTCCTACAGTTCTTAAAGAGTTTACAAGAATGACGTGATTTGTAATATTTGTTCTGATAAATGCGTAAGAAATATTTATTTTGTATTTATAATTGAAAAAAATTCTGTACGAAACAACCCTATATATATAAAATTGGTTGGGTCACTGGCGAGAAGAAACTGCCTACTGAAGGATGCACTGGAAGGAATGGTGAACGGGAGAAGAGTTCGTGGCAGAAGAATATATCAGATGATAGACGACATTAAGAAATATGGACCATATCAGGAAACGAAGAGGAAGGCAGAAAATAGGAAAGACTGAAAAAAACCTGGGTTTGCAGCGGAAGACCTGCCCTTGGGCAGAACGCTAAATGAATGGGAAATGCCTGCCATTATTCGGTTGACAAGATTTTGTCATCCAGTCTGCTTAGAAAAAAAAAATTGAAAGTTAGAATTTATAAAACAGGTTATATTACCATTAGTTCTCACATCCTTACTTACTTACAAATGGCTTTTAAGGAACCCGCAGGTTCATTGCCGCCGTCACATAAGCCCGCCATCGGTCCCTATTCTGTGCAAGATTAATCCAGTCTCTATCTTCATATCCCACCTCCGTCAAATCCATTTTAATATTATCCTCCCATCTACGTCTCGGTCTCCCCAAGGGTCTTTTTCCCTCCGGCCTCCCAACTAACACTCTATATGCATTTCTGGATTCGCCTATACGTGCTATATGCCCTGCCCATCTCAAACGTCTGGATTTAATGGTGAAGAATACATTGCGTGCAGTTCTGCGTTGTGTAACTTGCTCCATTCTCTTGTAACTTCATCTCTTTTAGCCCAGAAAATTTTCGTAAGAACCTTATTCTCAAACACCCTTAATCTCTGTTCCTCTCTCAAAGTGAGAGTCCAAGTTTCACAACCATACACAACAACCGGTAATATAACTGTTTTCAACCATCGAGAATAAGTTGCTTAGGGTAATATTTGTGGCTAAGAGGGATGAAGTTACAGAACAATGGAGAAAGTTACACAACACAGAACTACACGTATTGTATTCTTCACCTGACATAATTAGGAACATTAAATCCAGACATTTGAGTTGGGCAGGGCATGTAGCACGTATGGGCGAATCCAGAAATGCATATGAGTTGTTAGTTGGGAGGCCGGCGGGAAAAAGACCTTTGGGGAGGACGAGACGTAGATGGGAGGATAGTGTTAAAATGGATTTGTGGGAGGTGGGACTATGATGGTAAGGGCTGGATTAATCTTGTTCAGGATAGGACCGATGATGGGCTTATGTGAGGGCGAAAATTCAATTAATTTCAATTCAATTCAATTCAATTCAATTTATTAAGCCATTAAACATACAGTGATAGGCTTCGTCACAAAAAAAAAACATATATTTGAAAATACACATATAATTGAAAACAGTAATTAGAATAAAAAAAACAAAACATTTTGAAACTCTAAAACTAATTAAAACACTTCACTCTTATGTAATAATTGTAGCTGATCTAAATAACTATATTTATTAAAAAACAATTTAGTGTGAATTTATGTTAAGAAAGTCATCTATAAAGTAGAATGGATTAATTAAAAGCCAATTATAAAATCTAGCTTTGAAACTATTGGTTGGTAACTTATAATGTTGACTGGGAAGCTTATTATGTAATTTCATCCCCATGACAGAAAAATTTGTACTAGTTTTATGTAATCTACAGTATGGAATATTAATTTGTTCACTATTTCTAATTTCATGATCATGTATATTGGCTATTAATGAGTAATTGTCTATATTTTGTCGAGTGTAAAGGACTAGGTCGTATATATATATATATATATATATATATATATATATATATATATATATATATATATATATATAAATTTATGACAGTTAATATCTGTGATTGTTTGAAAAGAGGTCGACAATGTTCAAGATAGTTTGATTGACATAGAATTCTAATGGCTTTCTTTTGCAAAATCAAGACACTCCGAGCTCTTTAAAAGCAATTTAAGTAAGTAAGTAAGTAAGTAAGTAAGTAAGTAGGCTATTCATGTATTTGCACAACCAATGAACTCAATATTTTCATTACTATTGATCGGGATTCTATCTGTCTGTTAGAATTAATTAATTAATTAATATCATTTCCTTGTAAATCTTCATACAATAGTAAAGAGATTATTGTAACTTCATGTATGTTTTGACCTAAAAAACTTAATCGTCTGCGTATGCTAATTATATCAATTTTGCTCTCTATTTTTCTACCAAACTGGAAAGCTTTTATGATCATTTATTACAAACTAAAATTAGTTTAATTGAGCTTATTACCTATTATTGTATTCAATCTGTGATTTTGTCCCAAAATATAAATTCATGACTAAAATAACAAATTGAAAGTGAATTAAATCTTCTTTAAAATACACTTGCTATAGCTACATCTTTCTTGCTTCGTTACTTGCAGCACATCAAGTAATTTCGCCTTACAGAGACTGTAATGGGTAATGAATGAAATCAGATGATAATGCGTCTATAAATGATCCGTGATATGACACGAAACATGGAAAGCTTAGTTCAAAATCAGAGTTGTAATTGCAACTGCAATTGTATGATTTAACAGACGGTAATAACATGCTGTTGTTGTACTGAAGCAATTACTCGTGGTAACCACGCAGAAGACCCCACAGATTCACGTCGCCTGTGTAAAATAATCCCGTGCTTGAGTTACTCAGCAACGGTTGTCATAGCCGCCATCGACTTGGTAATTGTCGTCACGGTCCACTGATTTAAATAGAGAAATTCGAAATGTAACAAGCGGTCCGGATACACTGATCGAATGTAGCAAACTCTTGTTATGTGTTTTTGTCCCATAACAAGTGGCTATCGATTGTAATCATTCTGAGCTAAAGACATCATAAAGAAAACTTTTAGCTTTACACGACATACCAGACATAACGTTATTAAAAGCTTGTATTCATCGAATTCGAGAAAGCCTTTGACATTTTGTGAGATTATTAATACAAGATGAACGTAAGTAATTTTTCATATTATCTTAATCAATTCATTCAATAATAATAATAATAATAATAATAATAATAATAATAATAATAATAATAACTTACTTACTGGCTTTTAAGGAAACCCAGGTTCATTGCCGCCCTCACATAAGCGCGCCATCGGTCCCTATCCTGAGCAAGATTAATCCATTCTATATCATCATATCCCACCTCCCTCAAATCCATTTTAATATTATCTTCCCATCTACGTCTCGGCCTCCCTAAAGGTCTTTTTCCCTCCGGCCTCCCAACTAACACTCTATATGCATTTCTGGATTCACCCATACGTGCTACATGCCCTGCCCATCTCAAACGTCTGGGTTTAATGTTCCTAATTATGTCAGCTGAAGAATACAATGCGTGCAGTTCTGTGTTGTGTAATTTTCTCCATTCTCCTGTAACTTCATCCCTCTTAGCCTCAAATATTTTCCTAAGAACCTTATTCTCAAACACTCTTAATCTCTGTTCCTCTCTCAAAGTGAGAGTCCAAGTTTCACAACCATACTGAACAACTGGTAATATAACTGTTTTATAAATTATAAATTTCAGATTTTTTGACAGCAGACTAGATGGCAAAAACTTCTCAACCGAATAATAACAGGCATTTCCCATATTTATTCTGCGTTTAATTTCCTCCCGAGTGACATTTATATAAATGAAGGATAAATCTCCAATTTTTATATTTCTACTTCGTACAATATTCTGGTCACGAGACATAATCATATACTTTGCCTTTTCGGGATTTACTCCTAAATCTATCCCTTTATTTGCTTCAAGTAAAATTTCCGTGGCTAATAATAATAATAATAATAATAATAATAATAATAATAATAATAATAATAATAATAACAATAATAATAACAATAATAATAATAATAATAATAATAATACCACTAGCCTATCACAGCTAAAGGATATCTAGAGGATGGATATGTGAAGTGCGTAATACGGTCTTTAAACATGTAAAGAAACGTAATTTACGATCAAAATTAAGAAAGAAAAGGGGCAAAATTGATACGGATGATGAATACTCTTTGAGTTACGGGATAAGAGGACAGGAAGGAGTGATAAATTAGTCTCATTGGAGCAGCCACATATGCACGCATATACACACACGCATTGCGTGACGGAATGCCTCCAAGTAAGGGCGTCTTACAAAAGTTTTAAGAAATACTGAAGCAAGCTCTTTATGGAATTGAATTTATGGACATATAACTCAACGTAGAGTATTTTCTGTGCTCGTTTCCAACGGAGCTGTTTTATGTACAATACTACTTACTTACTGGCTTTTAAGGAACCCGGAGGTTCATTGCCGCCCTCACATAAGCCCGCCATTGGTCTCTATCCTGAGCAAGATTAATCCAGTCTCTTTCATCATATCCCACCTCCCTCAAATCCATTTTAATATTATCTTCCAATCTACGTCTCGGCCTCCCCAAAGGTCTTTTCCCCTCTGGCCTCCCAACTAACACTCTGTATCCATTTCTGGATTCGTCCATACGTGCTACATGCTCTGCCTATCTCAAACGTCTGGATTTAATGTTTCTAATTATGTCAGTTGAAGAATACAATGCGTGCAGCTCTGCGTTGTGTAACGTTCTCCATTGTCCTGTAACTTCATTCCTTTTAGCCCCAAATATTTTCCTAAGAACCTTATTCTGAAAAACCCTCAATCGCTGTTCCTCTCTCAAAGTGAGAGTCCAAGTTTCACAACCATACAGAACAACCGGTAATATAACTGTTTTATAAATTCTAACTTTCAAATTTTTTGACAGTAGACTAGATGACAAAAGCTTCTAAATCGAATAATAACGGGCATTTCCCATATTTATTCTGCGTTTAATTTCCTCCCGAGTGTCATTTATATTTGTTACTGTTGCTCGAAGATATTTGAATTTTTCCATCACTTCGAAGGATAAATCTCCAACTTTCATAGTTCCATTTCGTACAATATTCTGATCACGAGACATGATCATATACTTAGTCTTTTCGGGATTTACTTCCAACCCCATCTCTTTACTTGCTTCAAGTAGAATTTCCGCGTTTCCCCTAATCGTTTGAGGATTTTCTCCTAACATATTCACGTCATCCTCATAGACATGAAGCTGATGTAACCCGTTCAATTCTAAACCCTCTGTGTTATTCTGAACTTTCCTAATAGCATATTCTAGAGCGAAGTTAAAAAGTAAAGGTGATAGTGCATCTCCCTGCTTTAGCCCGCAGTGAATTGGAAAAGCATCAGATAGAAACTGGCCTATACGGACTCTGCTGTAAGTTTTCACTAAGACACATTTTGATTAATCGAACTAGTTTCTTGGGAATACCAAATTCAATAATAATATATTATATAAATCAGAAAGAGTACATACTCCACAAAATTTTAAAACAAGTATTTAATTAATTAATAAACAAAAATAGTAATAGAAAATGAAAAACACAAATATTACACTAATTGGAAGTTTATATTGCCTGCCTAAACAATAATTTTTAATTAATTAAAAAAAATAATGAGTATTAGCAAATTGAATGTTTGGTCATTTAACTGTTATCTTCTTATAGAGCCTTGGACCGCAGTTATTGCTGTGGTTATAAGCTACAGTTGTGGCCATTTAGGTTCAACAGAATTAAATGAACCCACGCTTGTGCCTACACTGAGTTCTTTCGTCTTTTTCCAATACTTTAACAGACCAATCTATCAAACTGGAAAGTTAACTTATCTCTCATAATTCTGCAATAATGAGCATTAAAATGGAGTTTTATTATTGCAATTTTGTGGCTGTGGTTTCATTAATTTATTTTTTACCAAACTTTAATCTCTAATCTACAGCAGCCGTATTGCAGCTTTTGTTAAAACTCTTTTTCCGATTATGTTTAAAAAAATCCTTTCAAGTTTTTATCTCGCTCGCTGATAGACAAACTTTGAACACAGAACTCCATTTATCGGAAACAGAGCCATGCTAGTGGCGCTATTATCCCGCAGAACTGCGGATATTCAATACCGAATATCACTGTTTACATTCTTGTCAAATGCACATGCATTCAAATTAAGTAAAATTACACAGTTAAAAAAATTCTATAGAAAGCTATAATTTCATCAGATACCGTTCTCGCGGTAGAATTGAGTGAACCAGATATCATTATTAAGACTTGAAACTTTCATCGTAACCAACAGAGTGCGAAACTATTTCATAATTTCGTAGCGCAATCAACGGGTTTTAAAATTGTATCAGTAAGTTGATGTCATGTTTTATTTTTATGCACACAAAAAGTGGATGTCATTAAACTATTATCATTTAATTGTACATCTTACTTAGAACTTAGAATAACTGGAAATAAAATAATGGGTTATACATTAAATTGCGTGGAATGCTTCACGCTTCCTCCACAAAAACAAACCATTACAAATGAAAATACCCACTTCAAAACAAAATGCCTTACAATTAGTAAAATCACAAGACATTGTAAACTTGAATTGACAGAAAAGAGAAGAGAACAGGTTAGCTCTTTTAACTCTCGAAACATAGCTGCTCTAGAATTCCATACTACTTATTTGGGGTCTTTTTGACCCCAAGAATATTTGTTGTTAATAATTAGGATGTTTTATAACTTAATGCATTTTTATATACAGTATAAGCAAATTGAAGGTTTTTATTGCACCTTTCTTCTTCTTCTTCTTCTTCTTCTTATCACGTATTAAGCCTGGTGGCCTGTACTGTCTCACTCCATCGTTTCAGCGAACGGCCCAAAGATCTTGTTCCTAAAGGACGGTAATTTAGTGTTTGGGTGTATCCTTGTTCTAGGCATCCTGAGTGTATAGGATTTCCATTTCTCTGTTTAAATTTCCAACTTCTTTACCATGTTAATATATCGCGTTTTCCTTGCTTGACTAGTTTCGAAGTCTTGTCCAAAGCCTAGTCTTTATAACCGAACACAAGTTAAATTTAACAATAAGTGTGTATTACAGAATGTTAAAACATTTTTTCAGATCGATAAAAATTCGATTAATCGATTAAATTAAATAGTTAATCGATTAAAGATTTTGATCGATCAGCAGCACTAGATTTTTATTCTTTTAATAATGTTAATATTGACGTCAACAATATACATTTTGATGTATGTACAAAGATCTTGAAGCACAGTTTCAATGTAATTTTTTTCACATGATATCTTTAATTATCAATGTCTGAAGATGCCATACTAGAATGGCGAAAACGTTAACAATTTAAAGTATAATGTAAATTTATAATTGCATAATTTGCATTAGGCCTATATGTAAGACATATGATTGAATAACATTTTCTTTGAATTTATTTCATGAGTTTGTAGAAACCAGCCATTAGTGATAATAATTCTAACATCTTGATTACACAACTTTTAACACTGTATCACTTCGGAATATGTATGATAGGAACTTTCTTGTGTTAAATATTAACGTACCTTGTTAACATGTTTCGACCTATTTTTGGTCATCTTCTGAACTGGTCATTGTTGGTCTTGGCGCCTCTTGTTTCCTGTGTGGGTGCGTTCGTAGTGTAGAGTCAAAGAGTGTATGTGTTTTGAAATTGAGTTGTGTGTTGAGAATATCGTTGGGGTGTGTTTTCGTGTGTCTGTATATTTCATATTGTTCTAGTGTGTTGAGTTTCTGGCTTTTTGGTTGGATGTGCAGTATTTCCATGTCTGTGTTGATGTCTCTGTGGGTGTGGTTAGCATTTGTGATGTGTTCTGCATATGTGGAGGTTTTTTTGTAATTTTGTTATGGCTGTGATGTGTTCTTTGTAACGTGTTTGAAATGATCTGCCTGTCTGTCCTATGTAGAAGTTGTTGCAGGTGTTACATTTGAGTTTGTATACGCCTGTGTGGTTGTATTTGTTTGTTTGTGTTGTTTGTGTGTTGAGGTGTTTTTGTAGAGTGTTATTTGTTCTGTATGCGATGTTGTAGTTTAATTTCGTAGTAGTTTAATATTTAACAGAAGAAAGTTCTTATCATACATATTCCGAAATAATTCTAAGTTTGAATTATTGGAAAATTGGTTGTGGAATGGGCAAAATAATTAGCACTCTGACTAAAAATTCGAATTTAATAAATCATAATGAGCAAGAAGGACATGCATAAATAATCAGTCAGAATGCAAGACTGATGGTGCGATCTTTCAGACTCGCGCGACCTCTGGAGTTTGTGCTTAACGGACGATCTCTCCCGAGCTAAGCTGCAGTTAGATTTCTCAAATTCCTGCTCATTGACAGGCAATCGAAGTCGGAAATGACGCCCTTATTTCAGCGCCCCTGGCGACGGCGGCGCTCCTCAGCGTCTTTATTTAAGGATTTCGACATCATTTCTTTTTCTGCAGTCGAGTTTTATCGCCGCTCCGCCTCTAAGTTATATCTCCGGTCGCGGTATTACATTATTACATTTATATCGGCTTCCTGTATACATCGCAACATAGAACCAATTTGGAGAACTGATTATGACATAAATTATGTCCGGGCAGAAGAACTAGTCACTGGCTGTCAACAATTTTTCACATTTCGTTAAATAAGCAAGCAGCCCAACCGTATAACGGAGAGCAAACAAGTCTTATTATTGGTTTATGGTTACTATGGTTGAGTGAAAGGTTTGTTCATGTTTTATTATGCTTTAATGGTCTGTGACTTTTTTATTTCTGTGTTTTTACTTTATAAGAAATAGAAGTCTTATACCCGAGATCATTAATCCAGTTTTGAGAAGTTGTTTAGACAGGAATAAAGCGCATTCATTTTCATTTACTACACGCTCACAACTTGTGTTTGCTGGATTCTGGCATCGAAAATAAAAGAAGCATGACTTTAAGACACGGCGAAAAAAATAAAACCTCACACAACTTCGGCGCAAGAGTGGTCTAAATCTGTACGTGGCTTACTGTCACAAGGTGCAAATTACATAAAAATCTGCTTAAATGCCAGAAAAAATTTAAATTGATCAAGCCACAACTTGTTAATTCACATGGTATGCATGGAATGCGTCAGAGACACCACCATTTTCATAAGTATCCTCATCACTAAGTCACCAAAATCACCACTATACCCCTTTTCATGCGACTTACTTAATGGAGGTTGCGGATTTTTAGCCGCCAGAACAACACGAGTCTTTCGCGTTTAAGCAGCGTTGCCTCATTGCAATGTTAAGACTCTGTCGCTGTTAGTTACGGTAAGTTAAATATTATATGCGCTCAGACAAAATATTGTAGTCACGAAGAAGGTGAGACGTATGAACTAAGTTGCTTGAAAAGCATTATAGCACTAGTGATAGTTACCAGGGGGTTTAATTCTTATCACGGAAGTTTCTTAATTTGCCGCTTTGTGGGCGGTGTGTGGTAGCTATGTTCCGATGGGAATGATGGGAAGAAACTGATATAGTGTTGTCAATCTGACAATTTTAAATATATATCATGAGTACCCAATATTTATATAATTTTTCAGTTTCATAATATTGTCTTATAAAATCGTCTTTTGTGTAGCCGACTTACAATTTTAGTCGAAGATTAAGTAGCCATATTAACCATATTTGTTCAATTGGTATTGGTATTAGAGGGGTCTAGGAATTCTCGTCACCAGAGACATTGTACCACTTCGTCAACGATTAAGTTTTTGTCACCGGACTTGTGGTCACCGATTAAATTTTTGCCACCGGACTTATGGTCACCGATTACATTTTCGTCACTGGCCACAAAAATTTATTTTTATTTTTTTTTAACGTAATAAAATTGTTAGGTTGTTTTTCAATGTTACACAAAATCCTTTCCAGGAGTTCACTTAGCCGGTTGTCTGTTTCATCGAGACCAAGCTTTTTGGAGGTGTTTACAGGACTGTCAGGACAATACTCGGAAGAAGATAATACTGAGCTAAGGACGCAATTTCATTCGTGTATAGCCCGGGCAGTTATGCCCGAGTACGCTGTCATTGCTTTTGGAGATTACCTCGGTCGATCCAATTACATTAGAAGAACTGAAAACAGCACTAGGCAATATGAAAAATAGAAAGGCTTGTGGACCCGATGGCATAAATACTGAATTATTGAAATTTGGAGGTTTAATCCTACATTTGAGACTACTACATTTACTAAATGAATGCTGGAGAAGTTACACAATTCCCAAGACTTGGAAAGTAGCAGAAGTAGGCTAATTTCACTTTTTAAAAAAGGAGAAAGAAATAATTGTAAAAACTACAGAGGAATAAGCCTTTTAAATACTACTTATAAAATATGTACTAAAATAATTAATAATCGCCTAAAAATGATATCTGAAGTGAATCTAGAAGAAGAGCAGATGGGTTTTAGAAAAGGGCGCTCATGCAGTGACAATATTTTTAGTATAAAAAAATTTTTAGAGAAACGACGAGAAGTCAATCTAGAAACGCATATAGCTTTCGTTGACTTCGATAAAGCTTTTGATTGTGTAGAACGATCCAAATTATGGAAAATAATGTATAATAAAGGTTACCCTACACATTTGATAGAAATAATAAAATGCCTCTACACAGATACAAAGATAATAATAAACACAGGAACATCGAAAACAGAAGAAATAAGAATAAATCAAGGACTCAGACAAGGTTGTAGCCTATCACCTAGTCTCTTCAACGTATATCTAGATGACTTAATTAAAGAATGGAAAATAGAGGTGAATCCAGGTATAAAGATTAGTAAAGATACATTTTTAAATATTCTAATGTTTACCGATGATGTAACATTAATACAAGACAGTGAAGAAAAATTGCAATATGCCATTCACAAACTACACCTACTAGGAAAAGAAGACTATAATTTCAGCATATCAACTCATAAAACTAAAATAATGGCCCACAGTGGTAAATTTCCAATTCGTACAAAAATAATAGTTGATAATAAGCCCATAGAACAAGTATCTCATTTTGATTATTTAGGTTGTAATATAACTTATGATGTAGATAGAGATATTGACAAGAAAATAAGCAAATTTCAGTGGATGTGCGGAACAATAAATAGAACATTAAAAAATAAAACTAGAAAAGAAACAAAACTAAAGTTCTATAAAACTATGGCAGTACCCGTGTTGACATATGGAAGCGAATCATGGATAATTAAAGAACGAGATAAAAGTAAATTACAGGCTGCAGAGATGAGGTTTCTTCGCAGAGTAAAGGGATGTACAACAAAGGATCTGATAAGAAATGAGGATATCCGTAAAGAATTAAATATATACAACATAAACGATAAAGTTGAAGATTATAAAGAAAAGTGGAAAGAACACCTGTCTCGAATGGATAATGAAAGAATTCCAGCACTGATAAAACAATACCAACCTAAAGGCAAAAGAGATGTCGGACGTCCTAGGAAGAGGTGGAACTGAATAAAATGTGAAGACGGAGCAGGCACTAAGCCTAAACCATGAAGTGAAGATGATGATGCTTTTGGAGATATGGAAGTCACTTCTATCTATGAATTAATTCCGGTCTTTAACTATTTGAAAGACAACTATGTGAAAAGTCGTAGACGCGGTAGAGACAGACAGATACCAATGTTTCCCCCGACCACGCAGTACATAAGGACTAGAGAGAATCTTCCTAACCATACACGTGAGACATGACACAGGCGCCTGAACACTCTCGTGGGAAAGCCTCATCCTTCCTTATATTGTCCTGCAGTTACTGCAGAGTGAAACGGAAAGGACACAGTGGGGCAATTTTGAAACATTAATCACATAACATTTTATACACTATACCTTTGGATATTTTACTTGTCAAAATAAATTATTATTTTTAAGAAAATGTGTACTGGTGGCCAAAGTATCGGATGATCAAAAATTCGAAGTGGCCAAGACACCAGATAACAAAATTGCAGTGACTAGGTGGTACAATGACGAGAGTTCCGGTGACGAAAATTCCACTTCCCGTATTAGAGTAATAAAATTAGACTTTGGCAATCCTGTTACATTTGAATCTAATAAACACAGACCGCCGTTGTGAACAGATCAGGTGGCAGAGGGAACATGTTGTCATTGCTTTTCAGTTTAATGTTCAATCATTATATTCATATGAATAATGTTAAACCAAAAACTATATCGTGGGCTTAAAGATAAAAGTCTCATTGCTTTCCTATGTAGTTACCAACTTTTTCCAGCGAGCTCACGATAGGTAGCATGCAAATTGTGATTAAACATCTCATTTAAACTAGTAAATCATTGTGCGCTTTGTTGAGTATTTTGATAAATACTACTACTACTACTACTACTACTACTACTACTACTACTACTACTACTACTACTACTACTACTAATAATAATAATAATAATAATAATAATAATAATAATAAAATTGATGTAATGGATACCTGTAATACCGATCGGGCTTCATGACATCATAATATATGTAGTTCCGATTTTTGCCACCATTGGCTGCAACATTTGCTCATAAATTTCAATAGTTTCTCGAAAGTATAGGGCCTACACTGCATTGTAAGTCTTTCCATGTTATTTGTCTACCATCACAAATTTAACTTGACAGATTAAGCAAACAGGTTATGATTTAATCATTACTGGAAATAATGTATGTAGAACAAATTTTTTAATAACGTCTTTGTAGGTTGAGTAGACCAAAGAGGTCTAAATTATAAGTTTACATTTTTTAAATCGTAGAACTTTAGACAGTTGAAATTTCGTCCGTAGAGCAAGTCATCTCGAAGTCTTTTTTGTGAGTTGCATGAAGGACACTGGGTATTATCAAAGGAGATTACAACTGAATCAGTGGTTTTGAAAAGGTCAAGTCCGCAAGACCAAAGTTTTGGTAAGGAAAATTGTTTGGCTATTGCCTATTATAAATCTGCATTTTATTCTAAAGTTTTAGCTTCTTAACTCATACGGTAAGCCCATTAAGAAGTTTTAAATGAGTGGACTGATACCTTTTCCAAACTTTCAAAACAAAAGCATAAATACCGTGATTATTTTTTCATAAAGCAATATTGAACACTAAATGAATAGAACATAATATTATAGCATCTTATAAGTGTTTGAAATGAAATTACTTCAAAATATAACATAAAAAATGAAAAATTACTTAATTCTATTTTAACAAAAAGTTCATTCAATGTCTTCCCCATCCTTGGTTAGCCAATCTCATAGCTCGGTATAGAAGAGTAAGTGCTAATCTGGGATGTACTTTTTCAGTTGAACGATTTCCTCAATTTTCTGATGCCTATTTCAAAACAAACGCAATATTCAACCACATACTGAAACCATAGTGAATCTTGGACTGGTGCCTTTTTCATATAAAATAATAGCTCTAGGCTTATAGAATGCAAAAACAGCAATACGTTATTATCTGAAAAACTGTGACTGATACCCTTTTCAAAACCACTGGGACTGATTCAATTGAAGAAAAAGAAATCAGATTAATTACATACAGCGTTTACAAACTACTGTATAATCATTACAACTTAGTTCGTGAAAGAAAATAGAGCTGGAAATGAGTGCTGCTTTGTGATTATGGATTTTCCTTGCTTCTAATCGTCTTCAGTGCAAGGTGGAATTTAGCAGTCTTTTATACACGTGTACATAATTTGTCAAGAAGCTAGTGATATTAGTGGGGTTGAGATACGTAATTCAAATATACGTAGAAGTGAAAGTTAGGGTGCAAAGACATGATATCGACGCCGCAGAAATCGAGCTTGTCTTTATCACAGACTGAGGGGCGCTGGTACATTATGAGAAACTTCACTTCCAGTTGGACGTGTAGTCGCCCTATAATGTAGGCTTAATATGTATGCTCAGTCAACACTCCGAAGACTTCGTAAGTGGCACCAATAAGGCATCACATCTAATGTAACACAGCCCATTATACAAACAATATTCCTATTAGTAGGCCTAGTATTTTTGAAAGACAACTGAGCCAGGAGATAATGGGCTAGGATCATGCAATATAATATAATATAATATAATATAATATAATATAATATAATATAATATAATATAATATAATATAATATAATATTAGTACATTATGCAACGAGCCTATAATGAAGGTAATTAAGAAGTGAGTATGGATATTTATGAAACGAGCGCAAGCGAGTTTCATAATTTTCATACGAGCTTCTTAATTACCATTATAGGCGAGTTTCATACGACTTTTTATGCTCGACCATATTTCTAACTTGATATTATTAATTTTAATTGTATCTGACCTTCAGCAATGTTCCGTATGTTGTGAGATGTGCGCAGACGCGAAAGTATTGATTTTTTCCGAGGAACAGATATCCACATTGACCTTGCTAGGCCATAAGAACCTACAGAGATAACATTGAAATTAAATTAGACATTGAAAAACGAGATGACAAATTGAATTTATTTGAATATTATTTACAATTAACGCTAATTATTATAGTAACAGAACATAACCTTCTGCGACAGTATTGGATTTCCAGCCTCCGTGACTTTTTGCTAATTCTCTTTCGATTGCATATCCGAGAATAATCGATACTTGCGGTTTTATAACGGTAGAAAGCTGAACAGTTGTAACCTGAGTCGTCATTGGCTGAAAGACCTGACCTTTAATGAGTAGGTATACTTTAATGACATGCATTAAAGGTCTGCTACCAGGTGTATAATTACTATGTTTCGGCATGGTCGAGCATAAAATATAATATAATATAATATAATATAATATAATATAATATAATATAATGAATATTGTACGAAATGGAAATATAAAAATTGGAAATTTATCTTTTGAATAGGTGGAGAAGTTCAAATATCTGGCATCAACAGCAACAAATATAAATGATACTCGGGAGGAAATTAAACACAGAATAAATATGGGAAATGCCTGTTAATATTCGGTTGAGAAGCTTTTGTCATCCAGTCTGTTGTCAAAAAATCTGAAAGTTAGAATTTATAAAACAGTTATATTACCGGTTAATCTATATGGTTGTGAAACTTGGACTCTCACTTTGAGAGAGGAACATAGGTTAAGGGTGTTTGAGAATAAGGTGCATAGGAAAATATTTGGGGCTAAGAGGGATGAAGTTACAGGAGAATGGAGAAAGTTACACAACACAGAACTGCACGCATTGTATTCTTCACCTGACGTAATTAGGAACATTAAATCCAGACGTTTGAGATGGGCAGGGCATGTAGCACGTATGGGCGAATCCAGAAATGAATATAGAGTGTTAGTTGGGAGGCCGGAGGGAAAAAGACCTTTAGATAATATTAAAATGGATTTGAGGGAGGTGGGATATGATGATAGAGAATTGATTAATCTTGCTCAGGATAGGGACCAATAGCGGGCGTATGTGAGGGCGGCAATGAACCTCCGGGTTCCTTAAAAGCCAGTAAGTAAGTATAATATAATATAATGTAATGTAATATAATATAATATAATATAATATAATATAATATAATACAATACAATATAGAATTTAATATTAGTATTGCTACTAGTATTAGTATTCAAGTCAGATGTTAAAATAATTATAAGCAATTCAGAAACTTTATTCAGTCAACAGACTTCACAGCAATGTAATTATTGTAAATAGTGAAATTACTACTCTAGTTAAAATTAGTACTAGTGTTACTACTGGTATTAGTAGTAAAGTCAGATGTGTTAAAATAATTATAAGTAATTCATGAACTCTATTCAGTTAGCTGATTTTACATCCTTGTAAATATTGTAAATAGTCAAAGCACTACTATTGTTACAAATGGTTTTATATTAGTTTTAAAGTTCAGACAGAATGTAAAAGTAGTGTAGCAACAAATATGTGTAGTATTGCATTACTGCAATGGAGCATAATGAATAAAAAGAAAAAAAAATGTAATATATATTATAATGTAATATAATATAATGCAATTCAATGCAATGCAAAATAATATAATATAATATAATATAATATAATATAATATAATATAATATAATATAATATAATATAATATAATATAATATAATATAATATAATATAATATAATATAATATCTCATCCAATCGGATCGTATCCTAGGTATCATATTAACTAATTCATAGTTTAGTTACTGTCCAAGGGTAGGATCTTCACTGTAAACTCAGCATTCTTCAATCTTCCCTATTTTCTCTCTTCCTCTTGGTCTTCGCATGCGATCCACGAATTATCTTAATGTTGTCTATGTATCATCTGATATATTTTTCTATCACGAACTTTTCTTTCATTCCTATTCTTTCCAGTGTATCCTTCAGTAGGCAACCAATTCCTCTTTCTCTTTCTGATCAGTTTCAGAATCATTCTTTCTTCACCGACTCTTTCTAACAAAGCTTCATTTCTTATTTTGTCTGTCCATTTCACTCTCTCCATTTTTCTCCATATCCACATTTATGATGTTTTAGTCGCTTTTCTTCACTTCGTTGTAATATCTATATTTCTGCCCATCAAAGTACTTCACTAAACTATTCCTTAGTTCTTTTTCCAGAGGTCAGCAGAAGATGCTCCTTTTTATGTTCAAAACTTCATTTGCCATTGCTGTCCTCGTTTTGACTTCCTGGCAGCAGCTCATGTTGCTACTTATAGTAGGCCTACACCTCAAGTATTTGAATATGTCAATTTGTTCTACCTTCATTTCGAATTCGCACATTTATCTTCTCTATTTTTCTTCCGATAAGTATGGTCTTTGTCTTATTTGCATTTATCTTTATCCCATACTGCTCAAAACTGTCATTTGAGATTGAGACATATACATGCTTAATTTCTGCACTTTGTTTGTCATTTGTCTTTTCATACGTCAGCCGACGTTGCAAGATCCTACTCAAGGCGAAGTAGCCTATCTCGGAGATGTATTATTGTACTGTTGTAAGGGAGTACGAGTGCATGTTGAGGATTTTGTTCTCTAAATGTTTCCGAGGCTTGCAAATACTTTAATAGTATTGGCCCAGATAGCGTCTGAATCTTCGTTGTCGGAAGCAAGCGGCTGAGACCTGCACGCTCACAATGCGGCGGAAGAGAGGCAGAGGCATGGAGGAAGTTCTGACTCAAAGCGTAACTGCAACTGGGGCCGATAACATTGCGAGCAGGGTTGTCATTCCCAGCAAATTAAACAACGCCAACGCCAGGCAAGAAGAACTCTCGTCTCAAATACAATTTCAGACATCTTCAATAGCTACTAATTACAAGTTAGCCCTTCATATAGCTTTCATATCATAACCAAAACGTGTTTATTCCTGGTTTTCTACTTCTGCAGTTTTTTAAATATCATTTTATACTCATTGTTTTTCTTCTTAATGCATTGACCAGATAAAACCGAGATAGGGCTCTTAACGTAATCTTTAATTTACAAAACTAAGCATAACTATATAATTATTTATGTATTATTTATGTATTATTGTTCACGATTATCCATGTTAATAACATAAATTCCTGCATTATTAATAGAATTACTTAAGACAGTGATGTCAAAGCAAGCGCATTTTTCTGACCTTGACGTCGTGCGCGGGCATCAAGCGCTAAGTATGGAAAGAGGAAGGGTTGTGTATATGAATAAGCAGCCTGTTCGATTAAGAAAACAGTGGTGCATAAACTTCAAACGGAACGTGAAATTTTATGTCGTTATTTGTATATGGCTTCTTTTTGTTTGATATTATCTAGCCTATATTGTCTGTAAAACAAAAGTACTAACACCAATTTCTTAATATTGCTGTTGTGTTTTAAATGTTAATAACATAATAAAGGGTTAAGAACGAATATTCACATAAATTCCATAGCAGTACAACTATAGGCTACTGTACTAAATGGATGAAATACATCATTCTTAAAGAAAGTGATATTCCAAAAAAAAGAGCCTGAGTATGAGTTGGAATTGATATTGATGGTACTTTTAGCCTTATAAAAGTAATCAATAAATTAATCAAAACAATATTACAGTACAAAACAAAGTTACCTAGGTGCTGTATATGTTTTAAGTGTAACTAATATTCCATAACAAAACCCTTATCGCATTATGTTTTTCAGGCGATATTGGTGAGTAACTTCCTATCATCAGAATATTGAATTATTTTCTCTAAATGTGCTGACGCTATAAAACACATGGGCACGTATCTTTTGCTTGTGGTGTAACAGTAGTTGCTCTGTTAATTCATTTCCTTACAAACAATTTCCATGCGAATATTTTCAAAATTTTCAATACACTATCTTCAGTAATACGTATTTACGGTATATTAGATTTACGAAAACATTCTGTAAGGCTACTAAATAAATAGGCCTATATCTGAAAATTTCACTTTTCTATAAAAAAAAGTTCAGAAATTATTTCTTTTGAACAAAAAAATCAAACTTGTGAAAAATGAACATTAAAATTAAAACTTACATTCTTATAATGCACTCATACTTTTCAGATAGGCATAAATCTAAAAATTAACATGGATACAGTTTTAGGTAGTGCTCTTCCCTTTATCTATTGAATCAGTGCTGGCCATCCCTGAATATAGCTCGACCAAGCGGTAAATACTACCTCTTTCGTCTGTCTCTTTCCTTTCCACTGTAAAGCGCTCAGGCTCTCCTGAGTCCTAAAGCGCGCGCTTGCTCCTATGGGCATCAATTGACATGACTGACTTAAGGGGTTAGGTACAGCTTACAGCAGTAACATTTTTGGAAATATTCAACATTTTTTCTTTCATTATTATATCTTGTACGATAATGAAAATTGGTATGTGTAAAACACTGTCCTTCTGCTATATAAAAAAATATTTTTACGATTAAAAAAAATTATTTATATATATTTTTTTCAAAATTCAAAATGTGCAGTTCACTGTGCAGTGATGAAGCGTTTCCCTCATAACTGGGAGGCGGATGTTGATGACCTAAAAATCTACTTAAAATGATCATTAAAGTGCCCTTAAACTAATGGAAAAATGACATAAAATTAAAATAAAATGACATTTAAATATTATCCATCATACTCGCACCACAACTTTTAAAAATTAGTCACCTTGTTTCAATGACTGCCCTGAAAATCTCGGAGAGAGGAGACAACTTCCTGGAATTTGGCTAAGATAAAGGAAAAGGGCATGCAACAAAAATGAAGGTTTTTAATGAGTAGCCTATATATATTCAAAGATAAACCACACATGTTGGGCCAATTATACAGTGTTCATAGATTTGATAAGAAACGTAAAAAAATGATATAGTACAGTTATATGAACAGTAATAAATATAATATAATTATTAAAGAAGTTAGTAATAGTCAGACATGTTTCGGAGATGCTTCTCCATCCTCAATGACTATTTACCACGACGGCTGGTTCAGGTGATCGAACCGCGTTTCTTTTTAATGAGTGTTTACAATGTGTTTCAATCATGGGTGGTCCATGTCAGTGCCTTCGTTCTCCGTCTCCTCCTCCTTCCTCGTTTCACTTTTGTTACCAGATATTCCAGATGAGGGAATGTAAATGACAAAGCAAATTGTGGGCGCAGCGTGCATTCTTGCAATCTTTGTCATAAAAATATGCCTACTGTCTACTACAGTAGGCATCCCTTCCGAACCATGTTGGGGACACAACGTCCTGTCCAGAACACGATGAAAAGTTTCCTCCTTCCAAACATAAATTCTAAAGACACCCTCGTACTGACAAAAGAACAGTAGCGGTCAAATCCCTCACTTAAACTAAGCTGTTGTCAAGCATTTTATATTACTTCCGTTGTGTGAAGTGAAGCCTTCATGACTTTTCATCAACATCCGCCTCCTACTCATAACTCATAAACTTGTTAACTTTTTCATGTTCTCTTTCTTTTATTTTATTGCTGAAACTCATGTTTACAATACCATGGTCTTTCAACTACATTCCTTAATAAATAATACTTTTTTATGTTAGAAGAAAATAGCCTACTGATGTTTGACCATTTTGTAAAATGAATTTATTTTTTATCAGACAATCTATCAAAGATAGAGAAATGATCTTGTGTCATATTCCAGATATGACATGCATTAATACACACAAGAAATTTCATCACAAAATGTTAGATAGTTTTTGAGTTATATGGGAAACGCTTCATCACTGCACTGTGAAAAAAAAATGTAAATAATTTTTAAATCGTAAAAATATATTTTTTTTTTCTTATAGCAGAAGGACAGTGTTTTACACATGCTAATTTTCATTATTGTACAAGGTACAGTAATGGAGGAAAAAAAATGTTGAATATTTCCAAAATTTTACTGCCGTAAGCTGTACCCTAGATCATATCTGCAGTGCTCGGGAAAAGTGACATAAGTCAGTTTCCACAAACCTTTTTTGATAATTTATTGACAACTTACGGAACATCTGCTCGCTTGGAAAAAAAATACATAAGTATTTCTCCCATTACAATAATTCATACAGAAAAAAATCAAATCGACATACACCAGTGTAAGTTATCAATAAATTATCAAAAAAGGTTTGTGAAAACTGACTTAAGTCAATTTTCCCAAGCACTGCAGATATATACCCCAGATAGTTCGGCCTTATAGGCTTTGACGTTAACAACTTTTGTCAGGTTTACTACGCTGCCATCTAATTGTTACACATAGAGTCACGTCATAATTCCCATTTGAATTGCATTAGCGAGTGTACTGCCATCTCGTGTTCGTTTACGGCGGATGGGTGGCGATCCTGGCGGTTGTTCTCTTCAAAGTGCAAACGATTTTAACATAGTGATGACCTATCTGTTACATATACAGTATGATTAGGGCTGTACCTAACCCCTTAAGAAATAAATGTTGCTTAAACATAATGTAAGTTCCTCGCGGCGATGGCTGGATGTGTTTTAGGTGAAACCTTTTCCTTGAAACAAAATGTCGTACTCAAATTTGAGTATGGACATTGTATCCCATCTCGGATAAGATAAATTGCGTATCAACTTGAACTCTGGGAAACGTAGGAAATGTATGTTTTTATGTTTCCGCCGTTCGTTGCCAACCATGTACCTAATTACCACGATCATTTCCTGTCAGACGAACCTCCTGTTTCTTCCACTATTTCGACATTCGATAAATTAACTCGTCTTCCATGGGAAAAGCAGCAAATTAAGGAAGCTCGTAGTGACATAGAGAGAGGTTTTGGAAACATTTTCATTTTCCAGTTTTCGTTGGTCGAGTAGCTACCGTCCTTGTCTCTAGATCCGAAGTTTGGGGGCTTTCTGATTCGACAGAGGACGATATCGATCTATAAATTTGCAAGAGAATAAGAAAAGCTTCAGACATTAATATTTGAAGGGTTCAGAATCATAGTGGGCCAAGCACCATTTAGTATAACCGTAGAAAACAAGAGTTAAAATGAAGTTATCACCATAATTCAATGTAAACATATAGAAGTAATATAAATTATACACATTCAAACTAAATAATATGTCAATCTTCATTAAACTTTGGTATTCACTTAACTTTAACCCTTGCTTTCTCCGTTTTTAATAAATGGCGCTTGGCCCACTTCATTTCTCAAAATAGACGAACTTTTTTTTTTATATATATGAGGTTACAGTTTTCCGGGCAATATGTTTCTGCTTTGCAAGGTCTTCTGCTCGAAGACAAAATATTGGTTAACTGTCTAATTTTGTGAACATAATAATAACGTAGTTCATCTAAATATTAATGTACTTAAACTAAATGACCATTTTTGTAGATGCGAGCTATTACTTCATACCCATAGATATACGGTAGTGTGCAAATTAATGTGAACAACATTTCTTTTGCAAGACTTTTAATTTTTTAAGTTGATAACACTGCTTATCACAACAGCAATAATAATAATAATAATAATAATAATAATAATAATAATAATAATAATAATAAAAATAAAAATAATAATAATAATAATAATACTTATTTATACTGGCAAAGTGAGATTACTGTTGATAAAATAGCGTTGTTTGAATTTTGATACAGTCATTGGTTATTTTAAACGCTTTATTCTTTATGTATAGAGATCATAATTTCACTTATTTTGTTGCTGATTGCGAGAACACATATGTACATTTTAGTAACATAAGTTCAATTTATTGTGTAGATATCACTGATTAACAAATTTTTACTTTTTGTCTTGCTCCGAAATAAAAATAGGTGAATATTACTAATATGTGTGCCCTAAATCTGAATTTAAAATCCAAATTGCCCCATCACGTACAATTTTCCGAGGAAAGTGAATTGAATTTTTTATGAAAAAACTTTTTATTTATTTTTTTTTAATTTTTCACTGCTACTGATAAAATTACAACGGACCAGGAATTCAAAATGCCTCATAATACTTGAAAAATGTATACTGGATACAAAAATTATGTTACATAGTTTAATACACAAAAAAAAAACAACAATAAAAATATTTCATATGTACAATGAGAAAAATCTCGGAATTTGAACTTACATTTAAAAAGATTTTCTGCATGACTTGCGTTTATAACTAAACCCGGGACTGTCTTTTACAAGGAACCAACAATAGTCTGCAAGCATGCTGGATGATCTTCCTTTATATCACCTCTCCATTTCAGATATTTCTTGATGAAATCTCTCCCCACGCTCGTCGCTTACCGCTCCTAGGTTAGGCGGAAAGAAATCCTAATGAAAATATAAAAAGTTCATTTTTGAGAGACATATTACGCCCCATTTCCTCATATGCACTTAACATGGTTTCCACAAGTTCGATGTAGGCCTAGTTGTCTGTCCTAGAATTTCCAAGGAAATTTAAACAAACATCTATGTAAGCGCGCTATGCCATTTTTTCTGTAACTGAAAGTTGTTCCTCAAACAAAGAGTCAGCCAAAACTTTGCGAATTGTGGACCGATGAAAAAGCCCTCTTTTAATTTGTCTTCACTCAAATTGGTAAACATTTCTTTCAAATACTGAAAGCCACGCCCTTGTTTGTTCATTACGTAGACCTCACTTTGAATTTTATGAAATTTACTGAATAGAAGGGACCAATATCCGTTTATTTATTAGAAGTACAAAAGAACATGTCAACAACCATAAGAAACCGGCAATAGATCATAAACTCATAAAATGCATTAGCTTTCGTTTTGGTTTACAACCCCCAACCCGTGCCAGATGTTTCCTGGATGTTTCACTTATCGAAAAGTGAAATCATAGTATATCTTAAAACCCTTACGTGATACGAAGAAAAGAGATGCAATTTCGGATTCAGCGCACACCAAACCGTAAGGGACAGATTGTTTTAAGACGGAGCAAAATTGTTGTTGTTCAGTGTATTCTATAGAATAATTTAAACTTTTAAAACAACTTTAGCTGGATTGTACAAATTATTTGTTGCAGAGGTTATGGCTTCAACAGATAATACTACAGGAAATTTGAGCGATATCATGAAATATTCAATAATCGCTACAAAGCTGTTAGGCCTATGGTCTAACTATGTCTTAAGCTACGTAACTAGTTCAATCGCCTTTTAAATAGTTTTCGCCTCCAGTGAGTAATGGATGAGCGAAATATACGAGGTCTAATGAGCGTACCAATAAATCAGAAAGATTGAGAAGCATTTGATTAGAGATCAGGTGAGAAACTGAAAAAGGCGATGTAGAATGGCTTGATGTATAACTTGTGTTCACGTGAGGGAAATAACGAATATTATTTAAATAGGCTAACAAGATAATATGTTTCATTCCATTGCTTCAGAAGATAATAGTTTAACTTAATTTAATTCAGTCTTTTGCAACATTTCAAATGAATGGCATTTATATTCATTAAAAGACACGAAAGTTATTATTTATATATAGCCAATTTAATTTTATTTGTGGTGGAATTTGGTGTATTCAACGTTTTAATACACTGTACTGGTTTCATCTTCAGAAATAAATGGCATGCAACATAATGAGTTTTTTCCTGTAATACTACGAAAATAAATTAATAATAGTACATTATGCAACGAGCGTATAATGAAGGTAATTAAGAAGCGAGTATGGATATTTATGAAACGAGCGCAAGCGACTTTCATAATTTTCATACGAGCTTCTTAATTACCATTATAGGCGAGTTTCATACGACTTTTTATGCTCGACCATATTTCTAACTTGATATTATTAATTTTCTTTGTATCTGACCTTGACCAATGTCCCGTATGTTGTGAGATGTGCGCAGACGCGAAAGTATTGATTTTTTCCGAGGAACAGATGTCCACATTGACCTTGCTAGGCCATAAGAACCTACAGAGATAACACTGAAATTAAATTAGACATTGAAAAACGAGATGACAAATTGAATTTATTTGAATATTATTTACAATTAACGCTAATTATTATAGTAACAGAACATAACCTTCTGCGACAGTATTGGATTTCCAGCCTCCGTGACTTTTCGCTAATTCTCTTTCGATTGCATATCCGAGAATAATCGATACTTGCGATTTTATAACGGTAGAAAGCTGACCTGTCATTGGCTGAACAGTTGTAACCTGAGTCGTCATTGGCTGAAAGACCTGACCTTTAATGAGTAGGTGTACTTTAATGACATGCATTAAAGGTCTGCTACCAGGTGTATAATTACTACATTTCGGCATGGTCGAGCATAAAAGAGCATTATATAAACAGTATCTACACGTATGTGGTTTCGAGCTATAACTCACTAACATTATAATGTTCCTGAATGTACGAACACTTCATACGGACATAAGAAAACATGTGCCTTAAAATGAAATAATGCACTAATGAATGTCTAGACCAGCGGTATTCAATATGTGGTACGCCTACCCCTAAGGGTTGTCTCCAGGCCTACGCATCCCACTCATTAGGTATGTAAAAAATCTGATATATTTATTTTATTACGCTTGTTGGTAATAATAATTATTCCAGCTTACATATTTTCTTTTGGAATATTAACACTTGTTTTTCCTTGTTTCAGTACCATTTTACATAATTATTATTGCATCAATAACTATAGCTCGCGCAAGGAGCGATTACCGAAAAACAGTGGTGGCGTTACTGTCTGCTTTGACAAGTGTGTGTAGGCACGCCGAGGGAGCCATAGGTACGGTCCAATGGAAATGCTGCTTCTTCCAAGAAGATGAACAGATGAGAACATCGCCTATGGAAATGAAGAGCGTGGCAAGAGAAAAATTCGAAGCGAATTATACGCGCAACATTACGTTTACGAATAAAATAATGATACTCGAGAGGAACGCTCCATCACTACGTAACAAAATAAACGCACTTGAAACAAGACACGTATTCACATGCATTGGAACTGAAACTAAAACATTAATATAACTATCACAACACAAGACTGATTCTATCGATGTCGTTTCTCTTCCGACTGTACTCATGAATATCATTCAAGTTATCTCTTGATAATAACAACAACAACAACAACAATAATAATAATAATAATAATAATAACAATAATATATACAACATCAATCGTAGCCTTTTGTTATTTCTTAAAAGATTGCGATGCAATTTGGCGGTACGAAGGTAAACAAAATGTATTTTGGGGTACACTAGCAAAAAATATTGAATTCCATTGGTCTAGACAAATGTGTGTAGAGTGGCCTCCACGTTCTCCCTACTTAAATTCTTTAGACGTTTAAAACCTTTATACGGAGAAATAATGGAAGAGACTGATAAACGATAGGAAGAAAGGTGTTGTTCAGAAGAGGAGTAAAACAGATTATCAAAAAGAGCTGGAGGAGGAGAAATCAAGGACAGAGACGATCAATGTATAGATATGATGAGGATGATCGTAGTGTTGGTAATGGTAGTTCTCCTGTTACTGCTGTTCCCAATGATGGTGGTGATGGTGGTGCTGACAAGGAGGAAACGAATATGAACATGAGCGAAGAAGTGAAGATGAAGATAATATGATACGATTGCAGAGGAAGAATAGCAAATGGAGAACGAATGAAAGAAGTGTAGGAGGAAGAAGTAAAGAAGAAAATATTTGACACAGGAAGGAATAGTAGAAAAATGAAATTAAAGTGGATGAGAAGAGGATTAAGAGGAGGAGGAGAAGGAAAATCAGAATGAAGAGCAAAATGGGATGTAACGAGAGCAAGGGTGCAATGACTAAAAGTATGTAGTTGAGAACAAAGAAGAGGAAGATAAAGATGGAAGAGAGATAACGAGAAAAATTAAAAGAACAGGGATAAGAAGATGTGGACGAAACATATAAAACTGAGGGGGAATAAAAAAGAAATGATTTAAACTTAGGGAAGAAGGTGAGAAAGGCAAAAAAGGAGAAGAAGTAATGAAAATATGAAGAAGAAGAAGAAGAAGAAGAATCGAGGAAACTGCTACGGTGTCTCAGTGCTAGCGCGCTGGGTTTATAAGCCAGGGGTCTCGGGTTCAAATCTCAATTATCCACCCAAAAGTTATAATTTGTGTTGAGCCCATGGTCTACTAGGCAACACAGAGTTTTTCTCCGAGTACTCCGGTTTCCCTGTGACTTCACAACAATTTATCATTCATTATGAATGTAATGAAGACCCACAGCCTGTGGTGCACTTTGGATAGTCTCTGACGAGCTAAGTGTTCTACGCTTCTCAACATTAGAGACATCTATGAGTAGGGATTCCAGACATATTAAAAAAAAAATACGGGACACTTCTCAGTTATCACTGAGTAAGTTTAATATGCGCAGACATCAAATATGCCAATCTTTCAAAGTGTGGTGGTGGTTTATTGACTTTACTGGCTTTGAGCCAGAGGCCGTTTTAGGGTCTTATAGGCGCAGGATGCCCTCTCCAGCCATTGTACATAAATAACAAATATATATTTACATACTGTATATGACACTATTTCTGGCATAAGTGCCAGTAGGTGTGTGAGTGCAGTGGTTGGTTTTTATTTATTTATTTATTATTTTATATATACATATATTTTTTTTGGTGTAGGCCTAATTTGTTAATTTGCGACGCTTAAGGAATGGTGAACGGGACAAGAGTTCGGGGTAAAAGATATCAGTTGATAGACAGCATTAAGGTATTATATGGGGAGATTGAGAGGGAAGTAAGAAATTGGGAAGAATGGGAAATGCTGGATTTGCAGTTAAAGACCTGCTCTTGGGCAGAACACTGTACATACATACTTTTTTTTTTTTTTTCAGATTTTTAAGTTTCCCCTTCCGGGGCAGAAGCGTCTGAATCGTTATGGAGACTTTCATAGTGTAGTGTTATTTTATTGATCTGCCTCTGTGTTGCTGTCGTGTGTCCTCTCAGACAGTATTCAAATTTCCAACACGTGTTTGCGGTTTTGTTTGTGTGTGTGTGTGTGTGTAGTATAGTTTACTGCACGAACACTAAGGGTAAGTAAACAAACAGTAAACAAAATTGTTAGGGAGCATATTTGCATTAAGTTTAAGCTTCTTTATGTAAGTTTCCTTCAAATTGCTTTTACTAAGTTATTACGGAAATAACTACAAAATACTCTACTCACGTGACAATATTCTTATAAATCAATCTGCCTTGACCTTGTAATATTTCTCTGAAGAATGAATTTCCATTAACTATTGTTTATTTTTAAGAATCATGTCATGAAAAGCAACACAATCTTCACTGAAGAATGATTTTACAACAAACATTGATTTTGCTGTTTTTACAGATACAGACAATTTATTTTTCTCATCAGTCCATAGAGCGTTCATGTGAGAAAATATTTTTTCAACACACGCATTTGTTCCAGGGATACACATAATGAACTCCACTACCCTCTTCAAATTTGAGAGTTCTCCTTCAGTACTTTTAAAGATATCCTCCCAGACTTCATCTAAACATTTGGTGTTCGCCTTGAAAAATTAATAACTCACAATAATATTGTTTCATAATAGTCCATCTACAGTCATCTGCAATGATGAATTGCGATGTTTGTAATTTATAATATAGAATAGACATTGTAACTTTTCCGTATTTTCTCAGTTTAGAACTCTAAATTACGGGACGGAAAGCTGTTCCGAAGACTTTTCTCGGGACAACGGGACGCATTAGCGAAAAACGGGACGATTCCGTATTTTACGGGACGTCTGGGAACCCTATCTATGAACCACAATAGAGTTGGAATGAATAACGACAATACATACAAGAGAATTGCGATTCCGGATGGCCTAGGCACAAGTTGGATACTTGAGTCCGAAGATTGTTCGTCGGCAAGAACCGAGGTTCTTTCTTGGTCTGTTGAAACCGTTTTAACTCGCTCGGTGCTCGTGATTTTGGGCCTGTTCGAATCCTTTTGATCTACTTTTGCATCCTGTTGAGATTTTCGTCATTTCTTGTTACGTTTATAAGTGTTATTGCGTGGTATCTGCAAAATGTAAGTATATTTCTACATGGAATATATATATATATATATATATATATATATATATATATATATATATATATATATATATATATACACACACCTAAGAAATTATTTCGCTTCGAATAAAGTAAATTCCCTTTTTATTGTGTAGAGCTCTTCGAAAGCTTTACGACGACACCAAACACGAATATATTACATCAATCAAATGCCGAGATAAATTAAGAGAAAAACTGTCGCACTGCCGAAAAATAACATTTTCGGGCGTCGCCCGAGCGAGAAGGTGGAAAGTCCCCGTGACTTTGTTGCGCATTACCGCCACGAAAATTCTTGCTCTGTAGGCCTATCAATATTACAGTATCGTCGCAAGTCTATTCCGTATTAATTTAACAATTATTGTGGATTTTGCTATAGACGTTTATCTCATATCCCGAAATGCAGTTCCTATACTGACCCGAGTTCATAGATGTAGTCTTACGTCAAAAGAGGAACTGTGGGAGAAGACGACGATGAAGAGGTACATGAAGAAAAAAAGGGTAGAAAGAAGATGAATATACAGCGAGAAGAGAACGAGGAAAAATGATGTAGACAATGGTGATAACAAATTATAAAGGCATAAAATACACGGTAACAGAAGGAAACAAAGAGAGAGACGATAGAAATGAAGAGAAATAAAAGTAGAAAGGGAATAAAAAGAGAATATGATGAATAGAAATGAGAGAGAGAAGATGATAAGAAGTCCTATGACTAAAATGCTATTGATGGTAGACTACAGGGACATCATTTTATTTTTACTTCAATTTTCATTGTATCTGAGTTTTTGAATGTACTTCACTCCCACCCCTTCTACTAATGAAGTTCAACCGTCCTTCACACAGATCCAAGACCGCATATACAGTCATAGTAGCCTTACCGTCACAGTACGTTCCAAAAATATGTTCGCGTTTTCCAATGACGAAAGAGCTTTCAATATTGCATCATTTTCGCACAGGTAATGTCGTCCATTTGCGTACGTCGCATTCCGGTTTCCCCCACCTGCTTCTATTCGCCTCTCTGTAAATGCTAGTGGCTGGGCTGTCTTAGCTCTTTTCTGAGAACATTAATTTCTGTTAGGAATTGGACATCTACGTAATATTATACCCATACAACTGTTTAAAATAACTTAAATAAAAGGGCCTCGTTAAGTAATTATTTGTCACGTGATTTCCCTCCTTTCTTCGATCCTTCGACATAACCACTTGGACGGACAGTAGATAGCATGTCTGAGTAATTTTATCTTTTCGTATCGAGCAGAAGTGAAGATTGTATTTACAGTACGTAAGGTACTCTTTTACAGAGTATGTAGGCCTACAGAATTATTTCAACATGAGTTACTAGTACGAAGGACGAAACTGGTAATTGGAATTACACACATTAGAACTGAAGACTGTATAGAAATGAACCGCCACCATTTTAAAAAATGTGTTTAAATATCCATATTATGATTATTTTTCAATTTAACTTCATTCTCTATAGTGTACGCTAATGTGCTATAGACAGTATAATATACACTGCATAATGGATACGTCCGTATGGACAGCTCAGTTCGTGAGTAAAAACACCCATTGTTAATACTGTACTGTATTTTGATTAAACAAAAACCTAATGAAAATTATCAAACTAAAAAGTGTGATATTTCCTAGTTTACGTACAGTAAATGGATGAACTATTTTTCTTCCCTCCTATACCTAGTAAAGTGATTTGTTTGTATATTACCACTCGAACTCAAGTCGTGGAAGGGGGTAGAAATCGTTGATCCAAAGGTATAGCCAGGTTAATATCAGAAATATTAATAAAAATAAAATGATGTCCCTGTACTTTTCCTGCTGCTGATGAAGACGATGAGGAGGAGGGAGAAAGGCTAGAAGGAGTGTGAAGAGAAGTACAGGGACATCATTTTATTTTTACTAACATTTTTAATATTAACCTGGCTATACCTTTGAATTAACGAATCGAGAACCGGAAGTACCGCTTGCTACTCCCTTCCACGACTGGAGTTCAATAATACTGGCGTAAAATACAAACAAATCACTTTACTAGGTATAGGAGGGAAGAAAAGTAGTTCATCCATTTACGTAAACTAGGAAATATCACGCTACAGCACATTAGCGTACAATATAGAGAATGAAGTTAAATTAAAAAATAATCATAATATGGATATTTAACCCCTTTACTCCCACTGTTCCCAAATGAGAACATGCATTATTTACGGCGTAAATAATTTGAGAGGACCAATAATCATCATATTTTGTTTCTTAAGTGTCAATAAGTAGGAATATATAAGAAACACCATTTTTAGTAAAAAATAATTTGGGCATAAATGGGTTAATATCAATTCTGAAATATTTATATTCCAATCATTGAAAGTGTCGTGGGATCAAATGGGTTAAACACATTTTTGAAAATGGTGGCCGTTTATTTCGAGACAGGCTTCAGTTCTTTTGTGCATATTATCACACTATAGACTATTGCATCTAATTCCAATTATTACCAGTTTCGTCCTCCGTACTAGTAACTCATGTTGAAATAATTCTGTACCTACTCTATAAAAGAGCACCTTACTTAATGTAAATTCAATCTTCACTTCTGCCCAATCCGCACAGATAAAATTACTCAGACATGCTATCTACTGTCCGTCCAAGTGGTTATGCCGCAGGATCGTAGAAAGGGGGAAAATCACGTGACAGTTAATTATTCAACAAGGCCCTCTTATTTAAGTTATTTTAAACAGTTGTACTGTATAATATTAAGTAGACGTCCAATTCCTAACAGAAATTATTGTTTTCAGAAAAGATCTAAGACAGCCCAGCCACTAGCCCTTACAGAGGGGCGAGCAGAAGCAAGTGGGGGAAAATCGGGATGCGACGTAGGCAAACGGACGCCAGTACCTGTGCGAAAATATGATTCAATATTGAAAGCTCTTTCGTCACTGGAAAACGCGAACATATTTCTGAAACATACTATACTATACTCACTAACTCACTGCGATCTTGGTTCTGTGTGCAGATCAGTTGGAACGTCACTAGTAGAAGGGGTGGGAGTGAAGTACATTAAAAAATTCAGGTACAATAAAAATTGAAGTAAAAATAAAATGATGTCGCTGTAGAAGAATTGTTAGAGGAAAGAAGAAGAAAAAGAAGAGGAGTAGGCACAGAGGTTATTTCCCTATTATTTGTAGCAAATGGTTTGTATATAACGTGATCAAATTCTCCTAGGAAGAAATGTGCAGGACGACATGATGGATGTCTCAACTATTTCTAACAAACGATGTGGAAATGAAACATGTTCGAACCGTCATGCCATTCCGCGTAATTCAGCAGCAGCACCGACAGATGGGGCAGCGGGCGAGTTAATTGCCAGCACCATTAAAAAGTAGCCCAGCCCCTATCAGTAAGTTTAGATCAATCATACATTATACGAGAGCGGATTCCTCCTCCAGTTTTAA
Source organism: Periplaneta americana (assembly GCF_040183065.1). NCBI lineage: Eukaryota > Metazoa > Arthropoda > Insecta > Blattodea > Blattidae > Periplaneta > Periplaneta americana. The sequence continues at coordinate 29,965,538 of NC_091117.1, forward strand.
TTGACAGTGTGGATAATAGATGTCCGATTCATCGCTGGGTCGCGGACGTGTAAAAATTTCATAAGATAAAGTAGCTAATTTATATCAGGTTATTATTCTATTAACTGTATTACGTTCTTGTCCTAATTAGTGCTTTTAATAATGGACGTAATTACAGCAAACTCGATCTACAAATATGGAGAAGAAAAAAAAAGAGAACTCATACAAAATCTATGTAAGACTTACATTGCAGGAAGGTTGTATTTCAACAAAAGAACTGGCACAAATTACTGGTCCGTAGCTGTTCTTATGACATTTACTGGTTGAATTACCTTATTAGTAAGGTTTGTTTTAATTAATTTGCCTATAAACGGCAACATTTGTCTCGCAGGTTAGAGCCGGTTGGTACCGACGTGTATTTCAGACGCAGTATTTTCGTCGGAGCTGTAATAACTTCATTCAGATGAAAAAGACTTGTGTGAGATCTGTTCTGTATTTGCTTTCTGACTGCTTGGTAATACGGCTTCCATGCAGCATCATTTATTTTGCCACCTACTTATTGGGCAAGTACTTCTCTGTGTTAACAGATGTCACTGCTTTGACTCGCCTAAAAGGGTATTACTTCTAACCGCAGCACTTTAATTCTGAGCTCACAAGCAAATATTCTCATGGGGGCAGATAAAATAGTATTATACGTTACAAGAGCGGTATGTTGAAGTTTTCATGTTCGAGGATAAGTTTGAAAAAGCGAAACGTAGTTGAGCTTTTTTAATTTCCGAGAATTGAAAGAAAACATACCGCTCGTGTATCGTACATTATTTTGTGCGAAGAACGTTTATTACATACCTGAAAGAGGAATTTCTAATTAATTGCAATGAAATCTCCATCTTGGTTTCTGTTCAATGACGACAAATTTGCAAAACAAAAATATCTATCTTCAACATTGTTGCTTTAAAATGTTTTCTGTGTTTACTATACTCCAGCAGACCGTGATATACGTCTGTCTTTTCTTTCCCCCAGTCTGTGATGAGTCTGGAATCTTGTTGATTTTTTCACGGCTTCCTTAATGTAACTTGCATCACGAATGCAGTAACTTTAGTGGAGTTGTAGAGTTTACTTAATTTTTGCAAATATTTAAAAACAATAATTAACAGTACAATTTAGGTGAAATTGCAGTGGTAAGTTTCCAATTTATAATTATTACTATATTGAACGTCTCTAAAAATAATATGTTAAAAGCCTAAAGCAGTAAAATCAGTATGTCACTTAGGCGGTAAGAAGAGGGAAATTGTTATGTGTGTTAGGTTTGGAATACTGAATGTGGAATTTTAGACTTTCCGCGGATTGGTTTTGTGCGGAAACCAAGCAAATACGCACGATCTCGCACAAAAGTTATTTTTTTTTCTTCCAACATAACCCTTTCTTACCTATAGATACCATATGGCAATAATTAACTTTACAGCATTTATATACTTGTGTGTTGCATATGAAGGTAAATTTTGCTGAATAACTTCTATTTCAATACATTGTCATCAATATAGTTTTGTTTCAAATGTTGCCACTCCCGTAACTTGGTCCTAATACAGCTATTTGTTTCAACATGGATTGCTCGTAAATTTAATTTGGGTTAGAAAGGGTTAATAATGTCAAAACAAGTGCTTATACAAATTTTGTCCACTCGAGCGCAATCACGAGGACCGTAAAAAAGTAAGTTTCCCTGGGGCCGTTTACAGAAAGAAAACACAGTTTCATGGAAAGATTTTATTGAAACAGATACATCAATTGTTGAGCAATTTTTCAACATATTTCCCACCGAAATTGAGACATCTGTCATACCGTGGGATCAACTTTTGTATCCCTGTGTCGTAGAAGTCTGCCATCTAGGATCGGAACTATGTGTGACAGCCGTCTGCACCTCTCTGTTGATCCCACGGTACGACAAAATGTCGCAATTCCACTGGGGAATATGTTAAAAATAGGGCAACAATTGCTGTATCTATCCCAATAAATCTTTCCATGAAATTGTGTTTTCTTTCTGCAAACGGCCCCAGATGAACTTGTTTTTTTACGGCCATCGTAATTGCCCGCGAGTGGCCAAAATTTGTACAAACACTTGTTTTGGCATTTTTAACATGGTGGAAGGAAAACATTAACTTCTTTATCTGCCCCCACGAAAATGTTTGTCAGATTAAATTGTAAAATACCTAATATTACAATTACTTAAAAATATGGCCCTTTCACATAGGTATTTGTTGTTTAGTCAACTGTCCCAAGACAGATCTGAACCTCACAAGCGATACTAAGAAGGCACCACTCATGAAACAATTAGGCCAGGAGATAATGGGATAGTTGGCCAGTTCGTTTTCCCCTCCATTGCATACATCGCTGACTAGCTATATATTACACTAGTCAGACATCAGATGCATACAAACAAGTGTTCTTCCTCTGACACATATCGTTTAAGTGAGCTGTACTGCCTGATAATAGATTTACGAGAGTCATTTCATAAATAATGCACAGGTTGGCAGAACTGTGAAGTGGATGATGCAACACCAATGAAAATTACGTCAGTTGCAGTTGAAGGATTGAGGAAGAAGCACGTATGTTTGTTTCGTCCATAGCGTACTCTGTGTTTTGGTAACGAGAGCTAGAAATGGAGCCTACAAGTGTCTGGTTCACATGAAAATCAAGCACACAAAAATCTTTTCTCTCCTCTACAGCAGCCATTTCGCCTCAACATTGAACAAATTTGTTCATGTGTGCTATTATGAGGCAGTGTTACCAATTAGGAAAGCAATGTTGCCACAACTAAAGTTTTTGAGTTTCTCTTTCCATTGGTGCTATTTTCAGATTCATAGAACGTAAATTACATGTGTTCGAAGCCGGACAGGTCTTTTGTAGGAGCCCTGTAGTTTTTTTAACACCAACTTAAACTTGTTCATATTATAAATTTGTAATTGTCAGGTGGTAATTTGTGTGCAGTCTGACTAACAGAAACAACGGGAGACTCTGAATAATAAGATGTCCCGTAGTTTTCAGCAGATAACTACTTCATTACTTTTTCTTCTATAGTACGTAAATATCGCGTAGAGTAGGTTTAATTGCGTAGAGTAGGTTTAATTTTTACTTAATCAATAAAATAAATGCTTCTCTCTTCTTAACTTTTACAATAAACTGTCTAGCTTTTATTAATCAGTTTGATTTTTATTATATTTGTAAATTTAATATTAATTGTAATTATAATTATAATTGTATTCTTAATATTGTAGTTGTAATCCCCTGGTAGAGGTGAAGAGAAGGCCTGATGGCCTTATCTCAAACAGGTTAAATAAATAAATAGATAAATAAATAAGTAAGTAAATAAGTATGTAAATAAATAAATAAATAAATAAAATGTAGAGCCTGAGATACAAAAAATGACCTATCTCCTCTAGCGTGAATTTGTGGAAGTCCACCTTTGGGCAGCGTCTGGTTCACACGACTAGCAAAAGGTTGTTTATTTTGCACTTAATTTATCCCTTGAATAGGCCCATGTCTTTCTATAGGTTTATAACATCTATAAACAGACAAGAAAGCAACAGACAAACAAACCAAAGGATACGAAATTCGTTCACGTGTAAACCTAAGCTTTCACAAAATGAACCGAAATATTCGGAAGGATAATTTTCGTATGGTAGACGGTCCTTTTTTGTCTAAGATGATAAAACTTTAAGCCTATTTAGTTTAAACATTTCATTATTGTTTTTGTAAAAAGAATTGATGATATAATAGACTAATAATAGTATAATAATATAATAATAATATTTATATTTAGATAAAAGTCCGGTCGTCGCGAGTCCACCGTTGTGGCTGAGAGGCTAGCGAGTCTAACTCCAAACCCAGACTCCCGGGTTCGATTACCCGTCACGACGAGTTGCCTGGGTGAGGTTTCTTCGATGTTTTTCCCCTCACTCCTATGGATGAATATCAGGTAACTTTATCAGGCGATTGGAACCCCAATCATCTTCGCCACTTCCTTTCCTCCCCCATCATTCTTTCCTCATCATCCCGTTTCTGGTTTTTCATAACACTCTACAGGCGACCTCCCAAAGCTACTGACTCTCTCGACCGGTCTCCGTGGATTGTAGTTCAGCAACGTTGGATGGCTTCTGCTATGGCATCCGAGACGGACCTACTTGGGGGAGGAGTTTCGTCTCGGACCGACAGGGGAGCCTTGGGGGAATTTGCCGAAGCAGGAATGGTATATGGATTCTGTCGGCTGTAGGGACCGGTCGTTAAGGGAGTCATGTGGTTAGGGCGGTGCGCGTAGGGGATCTATTGCACGTAACTCATTCCATTGAGGGTTAGCGCAATAGATCTCAATAGGTCGCAGTGCTGGGCCATTCGTGCCCCCCTCAGTTAAATTCCATTCCATTCCGGTCGTCTCGTCGAACTGAACCTACATAAATTTCGATAATGCTGTATGTGCACCTGCTACCATGTTGAGGAAAGCCGAAATAGTGTTGTTTAAGGTTAAATTTCCAAATTCGAACGAAAATTCTCGATTTCATTATTATTATTATTATTATTATTATTATTATTATTATTATTATTAAAATGTATCTATTTAAGTAGTTTGTTTTTATCGACAAATGTTATTTAATGTAGCAGATAATAATGTGTGAGGTGTTTTCTGAAATATGAACTTGTTGAACACGATTATCGCAAGCACATCATGTGAAGAACACAATTGACGAGAAGTCACAAGATAAGCAAGACACGACACTTCTACTAGTGCGATAGCAAGGAAGTAAAATTATGACTTGGAATTTCTCTTTAGCTGCAGTGTAATAAATTCCAATACACGTCGGAACGTCTTCAGTAAAGTATAACCCGCTTCATCACTTCGTCCATAAATCAATACTCCATTTTCAGCGAGGACAAAACATCCTGCTGACCGACAGAACTGAATGATCGACTATCGGAACTGATCGCCCAACCTGACTGATCGGTCGACATGACTGATCGCCCAACTTGACTAAAAGGCCGATCTGATCGACGGACCTGACTAATCGACCGAACTGACTCACCGGCCGACTTATCTAACCAACCGATCTGACTGACAGACTGACGTCACTGATTCAACTTGATTTAACGGCGATCTGACTGATCGACAGAGCTGACTGATTTACTGACCCGACTGATCGACCGAACTGACTGACCGGCCGACATCGCTAACCAACCGATCTGATTGACTAACTTCACTGATCCGACTTACTGATCGGCCGAGCTGACTGATCGGCCGAACTGACTGATCGGCCGAACTGACTGAACGGCCGACATCGCTAACCAACCGATCTGATTGACCGACTAACTTCACTGATCCGACTTACTGATCGGCCGAGCTGACTGATCGACCGAACTGACTGAACGGCAGACCTCGCTAACCAACCGATGTGATTGACCGACTAACTTCATTGATCCGACTTACTGATCGGCCGAGCTGACTGATCGACCGAACTGACTGAACGGCAGATATCGCTAACCAACCGATCTGATTGACCGACTAACTTCATTGATCCGACTTACTGATCGGCCGAGCTGACTGATCGACCGAACTGACTGAACGGCCGACATCGCTAACCAACCGATCTGATTGACCGACTAACTTCACTGATCCGACTTACTGATCGGCCGAGCTGACTGATCGACCGAACTGACTGAACGGCAGACCTCGCTAACCAACCGATGTGATTGACCGACTAACTTCATTGATCCGACTTACTGATCGGCCGAGCTGACTGATCGACCGAACTGACTGAACGGCAGATATCGCTAACCAACCGATCTGATTGACCGACTAACTTCATTGATCCGACTTACTGATCGGCCGAGCTGACTGATCGACCGAACTGACTGAACGGCAGACATCGTTAACCAACCGATCTGATTGACCGACTAACTTCATTGATCCGACTTACTGATCGGCCGAGCTGACTGATCGACCGAACTGACTGAACGGCAGACATCGCTAACCAACCGATCTGATTGACCGACTAACTTCATTGATCCGACTTACTGATCGGCCGAGCTGACTGATCGACCGAACTGACTGGTCGGCCGACCTCGCTAACCAACCGATCTGATTGACCGACTAACTTCACTGATCCGACTTACTGATCGGCCGAGCTGACTGATCGACCGAACTGACTGGTCGGCCGACCTCGCTAACCAACCGATCTGATTGACCGACTAACTTCACTGATCCGACTTACTGATCGGCCGAGCTGACTGATCGACCGAACTGACTGGCCGGCCGACTTCGCTAACCAACCGATGTGATTGACTGACTAACCTTACTGATCGGCCGAGCTGACTGATCGACCGAACTGACTGGCCGGCCGACCTCGCTAACCAACCGATCTGATTGACCGACTAACTTCACTGATCCGTCTTACTGATCGGCCGAGCTGACTAAACGACCGAACTGACTGACCGGCCGACCTCGCTAACCAACCGATCTGATTGACCGACTAACTTCACTGATCCGACTTACTGATCGGCCGAACTGACTAAACGACCGAACTGACTGACCGGCCGACCTCGCTAACCAACCGATCTGATTGACTGACTAACTTCACTGATCCGACTTACTGATCGGCCGAACTGACTAAACGACCGAACTGACTGACCGGCCGACCTCGCTAACCAACCGATCTGATTGACCGAGTAACATGATTGATTGAATGGCGGTCTGGCTGATCGACCGAGATGACTGATTGACCGAAGTGACTGGTCGGTTGACCTCGCTAACCAAACGATTTGACTGACCGACTGACGTGAGTGATCCGATTTGAATGAACGATGACCTGACTGATCGACCAAGCTGACTGATCGGTCGACTTGACTGATCGGCCGATGTGACTTACCGATCAACATGACTGATCAGACTTGATTGACTTGCCGACCTGTCTAGCCAAGCGAACAGACCGACCGCCCTGACAGAGCTACCGACTTGACTAATTAACCGAGCTGACCGGCGGACCGATCAGCCGACTTTACTGACCGAACTGATCGATCGCGTTGATAGGTTCACTGACTGGTTGCTAGAACTAAATCCCATCGAGCGATCTGGGTAACTTTTTAGCATATAACTTATTAACAAATCGTCGAAAATCTAACCATCCATGTAACTAACGAGTGAACGAAAGCTGCGGTGCATTGATATGAGCTTCATTGTGACGCACGGCACTAATTAACATTTAAACTCCATTGAATGGCTGCCCGTGCTGGACTTGATTAATTTATTAAACAGCTCGACCGCGGCGCAGTCATCGCAGTGTTAACTCATCAATCACCGCGGACCCCTAATTCGCGGCGATAGCGATCATGTGCGATATTCTTATTGTTGACAGAACCAACCGCTGATAGACAGCGCCACAATGCCTCGTTATCCTATTTATATAGGCTAGTGTGTTGTGAAACAGCTCGTTCTTGGTGTAGCTGCTGCCGCAGATGTTCAGTAGCGCATTTATCGTATCATGTGAAGAAAAAACGCGGGGAGTGGCAGGATGAAATTTGAATCTATTTATTAGGCAATTCATTAGTGTGTCAGATTTCCAAGCCGGAAGTTCTCGTACAAATCCTGCAGAGACTAAAAATAGACAGGCCGCGAAATACGACTGCAGTATTTGAAAGAAACCTACGCCTATAGGTATTAACTTGTGGGTTATCGGCGATACATTGTACAGGGACATCATTTTATTTTTACTTCAATTTTTATTGTACCTCAGTTTTTTAATGTACTTCACTCCCACCCCTTCTAGTAATGAAGTTCAACCGTCCTCCACACAGATCCAAGACCGCATATACAGTCATAGTAGCCTTAGGGCAGGCATGTCAGAAATCAGACACTGAAAGTGCAGTGTATGCGCGCGGAACGCCGGTCTGTGCAGATTGCGTCATTCACGTGTGCTCTTTCCAGTTCTTAGCGGGAGGGATGTACAAGAATCTATTCTGCACTTCTAGTGTTCAATTAAATTAACATTTGGAAATTGTAAACATATTTAGCAGAAGTAAAAAACACAATTATTATTGTCAGTGTCTATATTTGACAATAATTATAATACAAGAAACAATAGACTTGCTCAGTTAGAATTCACAAAGCAGTCGTTTGTAAAGAATCATTTATTTACACGATTTGTATAGCCTACAGTATTTGAAGAAAATATAAATATTGCAGTAATTTCGAAACAACAAAAAACGAACACTATTTCATTTTACATAGTAGGTACTGATTATTTCAAAGTAATACTCTTTCATTGTTCCTCAAGCATTATTGGGACCATTGGTGTACAAATGTTAAAGAAAATATTTTACTCCCAATTACATGCAATAGGACATTGTGAGGCTTTTACACTGGAATCATTTCCTTGCTGTATATTAATATAAATTCACATTATTATTAATAAATTGGATAAATTAAGCTTGGATTTAAATTTATATATAGTTTATTTGGAAAACGTTGAGCAAGTATCAGCAAGTTGGGAGCGTTACTGAATTGAGTTAAAAGAGTACTTCACAAGCTGTGAAGCGGGGACATTTTCTTTATGTCAGGATTAAAGATTTATTAACGTAAGTATATTAAGATAATATAGTAACGCCATTATGTATTATTTTTCGAGAAAATTTTTTCGCTTTACAAATAGTTGCTTTCTTCCTTCCCTTACAACCTCAAGACCCTCATATATATTCTTCACTCAATATTCTCACCACTTATCAGCTTATCAAATAAAAGTTGTAAGTCGTCTAACCATTCATGGCTATGTTAGTACAGACTCCAAAACAACATCACTGTCATGTTTGTCTTGCCGTGAGAGTACTAATTAAGAAATAAGAGCTGGCGAATATCATATTTTGAGAACTTTACTAATCTGATTTAAATTCTCACATCACTATTAGGTCCACATGATATGATGAAACCCTTTCATTTTAAAATAATTACTGTTGGCTGAGGAAAACATCATAACAGTTACGTTCTATGATTCGTGATTTCTCTTCTTCATTATATCTGTGGACTCCTCACTTTATATTCATAACGCATTCACAATCACAGCTCAATGAGCACCCGTACTGATCTGTGTTACTGAAACCAAAGCTGTTCTGCTACTGCAGATAATGTACAGCCCTGTCGCGTTCCCCTCCAAGCCGATTCACTCCCTCCAGGTAGGGGAATAGGAACTGCACATCGCACAGAGACCAGTGCACAATGTGCGCGACTGCACAATGTGCAGGGTTTTGACATGCCTGCCTTAGGGTCATAGTAAACAGTACGTTCCAAAAATATGTTCGCGTTTTCCAGTGACGAAAGAGCTTTCGATATCGCATCATTTTCCATTTGCCTACGTCGCATCCCGGTTTCCCCACCTGCTTCTATTCGCCTCTCTGTAAATGCTAGTGGCTGGGCTGTCTTAGCTCTTTTCTGAGGACATTAATTTCTGTTAAGAATTGGACGTCTACGTAATATTATACCCATACAATTGTTTAAAATATCTTAAATAAAAGGGCCTCGTTAAATAATTAACTGTCACGTGATTTCCTCCCTTTCTACGACGTTGCTTCGTAACCACTTGGACGGACAGTAGATAGCGTGTCTGAGTAATTTTATCTTTTCGGATCGAGCAGAAGTGAAGATTGAATTTACAGTGCGTAAGGTACTCTTTTATAAAGCAGGTACAGAATTATTTCAACATGAGTTACTGATACGAAGTACGAACCTGTAATTGGAATTACGTACAACAGTCTATAGTGCTATAATATGCACATTAGAACTGAAGCCTCTATCGAAATGAACGGCCACCATTTTCAAAAATATCCATATTATTATTATTTTTCAATTTAACTTCATTCCCTATAGTGTACGCTAATGTGCTGTAGACAGTATAATGTACACTGCATAATGAATACGTCTGCATGGAAAGCTCAGTTCTTGTGTAAAAAAACACTCATTATTAATACAGTACTGTATTTTGATTAAACAAAAACCTAATGAAAATTATCAAACTCAAAATCGCGATATTTCCTAGTTTACGTAAATGAATGAACTACTTTTCTTCCCTCCTATACCTAGTAAAGTGATTTGTTTGTATTTTACGCCAGTATCATCGAACTCCAGTCGTGGAAGAGGGTAGCAAACGGTGTTTCTGGTTCTTAATCGTTGATCCAAAGGTATAGCCAGGTTAATATTAGAAATGTTAGTAAAAATAAAATGATGTCCCTGTATAATTTAGTCTACTACGTTATATGCCAAACATGCGCTCCCTAGAGCGCAAAAATTATCATCCCTACTTCCTCCACCTCCTGTCCGCGACTCTGTTTTCATTCTATTTAGTCAGCCGTTACCTGCAGAACGTAAACATTCAGTGGCGAGCAGTTTACAGAATATTTGAAAATGACATTGTCTAATGTACTAAGATACAGCTTCAGTAAGGAAAAGGGATATGGTTATTTTGTTATTGAAAGAAATAATAAAGCCAATTGTTATGTTTCGTTCAATATACGAGGGGTTCACAACCAGAGTGGACCAAGTCCATCTGGAATAGTTCTGAGGTATTGAGTCTTAAAGTTCCTGGCCCATGCTTAGCAACCTTCACCTTCCATAGGAAATGCTGCCCTCTGTGGAGTAACAAATGAGTTATGGACTTTGTTTGTTATGGCAATGAATAAATCTAAGTTTTCTTCATCCGAGATTGTATTAATCCACAAACTGACCACTGGTGGACTTGGTCCACTCTGGTTGAGAGCCCCTCATATAACATAAGACATTATTTCAATATACCCATGGTAAAGATTGGGGGAGGGGTTAAACAACCTTACAGGTACGTAAATATGTATGGATATTTGAATAAGACTATTTCGCGAATGATCATTTGAACAAATAACAAAAAATATAGCAATTATATTTTATATATATTTTGATGTACCGAAGTGCATATGATATTTCCATGCAGATATTCTGCGTCATCATATGATGAAAGAGCGATGGAACGGAGAAAAATTCTCTCCGGCGCCGGGATTTGAACCCGGGTTTTCAGCTCTACGTGCTGATGCTTTATCCACTAAGCCACGCCGGATACAACCCCGACGCCGGTTAGAATCGTCTCAGATTAAGCTCCATCTCTTGGGTTCCCTCTGGTGGCCGCCCTCTGCACTACGTCATAGATGTCTATGAACGCAGGACCGAAGTCCATACATGTATTGAGGTGCACTCGGATGAGTGACTTATTGGCCGGGATCCGACGGTATGGGCGCCGTCTTAAATCACAAAGTGATTTATTACGCATATCATATATATATTTTGATGTACCGAAGTACATATGATATTTCCATGCAGATATTCTGCGTCATCATATGATGAAAGAGCGATGGAACGGAGAAAAATTCTCTCCGGCGCCGGGATTTGAACCCGGGTTTTCAGCTCTACGTGCTGATGCTTTATCCACTAAGCCACGCCGGATACAACCCCGACGCCGGTTAGAATCGTCTCAGATTAAGCTCCATCTCTTGGGTTCCCTCTGGTGGCCGCCCTCTGCACTACGTCATAGATGTCTATGAACGCAGGACCGAAGTCCATACATGTGTGAGGTGCAATTATATTGATATTAAATACCATGTTTAAGTTGCTAACATTGCAAAATTCATTTGTGGGATGAAAAGTTATATGTGTTCGGATCGAATTTCTGCACATTTAAAAGACAAAACTAAAATTATTATCATAATACAATGCCCTCTTAAACTGAGTGTACTGGGAATTACGGTATATGTCGACTCTAGAAATGTCAATGTCTTCAAAGTTTGGTAAATGTTGTATTTGTCTCATCTGGAAGCTCATTTCTTCTAGTTTTCAAAAATATACAAATTGTACCCATAATCTCAACAATTTCATAATTATTTGGGCATTTATAATATAAGTGCACTACATTTTATACCTTACGCTATCTCCAGTGTCTGTTTTCTCCTATTTCACACTTTCCGACATTTGTTAACCTTCCGACGGACAAAAGGTAGACTTCCAATTGAGCAAACGGTTTCATTGAGATACCAAACTAAACTTAAACATGTGGCTATGTTATAAACTAAAATTATTATTTTCAATCGATTATAATTATATTTCCCAAAAATATACAAATATAGTCTACATATTTTTTTCCGAAGTCCATAGGCTACATAACGTGTGGCATATCTTTTTAATGTTCAAGATAAATAAATAATTTTAGTACGTGATATTCTACATGTAGGGGAGCATTTAGGCGAAAGAAGTTTCACCCTAGATCAATTTCTAATGGAGTTAGGTCGGTCCAAAATTTTATTTATTTTTTCTTTAAAAAATCATTGGGCCCCCTAATCCAATTTTGAAGTTTGAATTATATGAATTGTTTAGTTTACTCCCAAGAATCATGTCACCAAAGTTTGAAAGACATTAAAGAAAAAATGTGGATTTTTATCCTAAGAGTCGATGTACAGGCCTATTTTAAATCAGTGGATTTCCAAAATCACGCTATGAAATATTTCATAAAAAACAATTTTTAACTCGAAAAGGAAGCAAAAACGAACAAAATTGCACTAAACTTTTATGTTTGAAATATCTCAAACAACTCCCTGAAATTAATGGCATTACTTACAGTTCACAATATATAAATATTTACAATTAGATCTACTTAATTGTTCTATAAAATGCGGATTTTATGCAAAATTTCATTGTGACTCCTGACGTTTTTATACGAATATGTTAAGAAAAGAAAACTGCAATCACTTCAGATATTCAAATAAGGAAATCTCATGCAGAGAATTGGCGTCTGGAAAGGTTCCCAAAATGATGCTGCGTTTCCACGTTGGATGGCTATTCCTATTCGTTGCCGTAGGTAGATTCTATTAATCCACTGTTATTTTCTTACGTGGATAGTGGGATGTCTGTGAAATACGAAAAAAAAAAATTGAAATCATGACAAGAACTTGACCTCACAATATCGCCTTCACCCACGCATAATTTTAACAATAGTTTTCTGTCGTTTTTAACCTCTCCCAGACGTAGTAATCCACTATCTTTTGCTGACGTTTCGCTACCCTAAGCTCACTGTTACAAAATAACAACCGGGTAAAAAACTCTTGTTGAATTAAGAACCGAGGTCGACGTCATCCATGCACCCCACCCTCATACTCGCCCATTACAGTGGAGAACAATTCCGCAGGCCATATCGAATGTATCGAATACGTTTACGCCGCCCTTTCACACTGTTGCACGTGCTGCACCCCCGGCCTCATTGACTCTTGACTGTACGGTACAGTAACGGTACAAAGTTACACGAACTGACTACTGACTCTGTTCAATCTACAACTTCGCGACTTCTGACAATAACATGACTTATCTTAGGGGAGAGTCGGGTAGTATCGGACATCCGGTAATATCGGACAGTGAGTTTCTTGCATCTACCACACGATGATAGTACCTGATTGGCAATGGTTACGTTTCTGTGATGTCGCATAGAGAAATGTAACCATGTCATTCAGGTACTACCATATGGTGGTAGATGAAAGAAACGCACTGTCCGATACTACCCGATGTCCGATACTACCCGAGTCTCCCCTATATGATCAACTGTAGTCTTCTTTGACAGAGCAACAACGAAGAACAAAAGTGTGATTCATAAAATTATCTCAGAATCATTACACATAATTTTATTAATCATACTAGCCGTACCCGTGCGCTCCGCTGCACCCGTTAGAAATAAATATAAAGTAATTACATAATTAAAATAGGACATTTGATCCAGGGAACATTCCTGTTTTATAGAAGGAATAATCGTTTATTATGTTACTTAATTTAAATTGTATTTGCATAATTAAAATGCGATCATTTTGATCCAGAGACCACTCATTTGGTCATAAATATTATTTTAGGAAATACAGGAAACGAATGTACAGAATAGCCTATCAAGTTTTCTGTGCATAAGAAGCTATTTTAATCTTACCTGTCCTCGATTCACTCAGAAGTTACTGTAATAACATTATAGCATTATGTCCATCTAGAGAAACTACACTTTCCAATGGTGAAATAATAATTAATTATACAAATCGGTTAATTTAGCTTCCGATATTACTTCATACTAATACAGAAACATTCTCTGTAGGCTATGATTCATAGCTTTCGATTGTTGTTGACCAAGGCCCCTTATAGACGAATTCATTTGTTTATTTCATTACACCGCCTTAGATGGCAGTTATTTTAATGTTGAAACTCATTTATCTCATTAAATATCAGTTCTATCAAACTTTTTCAAAAAATAAAACTTATCGGAAATAATTTTTAAAGAAATTTTTGTTATGTAACATTTCTCACAAAAACCAACAATAAGCGAGATATTTCGATTTATTTAATTCAGACCCTCTTATAACCCCCCTTTTAAATAATGTATTTTGAATGCCATATAGCCTAAAATCTAAGTTACAACGAACTTAATTTGTATTCCAATTTTCATCGAAATCCGTTCAGCCATTATCGCGTGAAAAGGTAACAAACATACAGACAGACAGACAGACAGACAGACAGACAGACAGACAGATATACAAACAAAAATTTCAAAAAAGCGATTTTCGGTTTCAGGGTGGTTAATTGTATCTGTTAGGGCCAATTATTTTTGGAAAATCGAAAATTACCAGAAAAATTTCGGCTACAGATTTATTATTAGTATAGATTTTTAACATGGAATAGTTTCATTACATACCTGAAAAATTTTAGTTCTCAGGACTTACGAAGTTTTGAACTTTTGCCAGCGATATACAAAATTTTAATGCTAGAAACAGATTTACTATTCGACGCTGATTAAAACCCTTCTACTTTAAAGTCTAAATTAAGCCCAGAAAAATATTTAGACCGAAGGGTCTAAATATTTTTCTGGGCTTAATTTAGACTTTAAAGTAGACAAATACATCTTGAGGCTCCTATGATGTAACAACACACTACCCAGAGGAAAATAATTCCGACGTAAGCAGGATTCGAATTCATTACTTTGACATTAAAAGTGCGCGTCTATACCACAACCGATCATAATGTAGGCCATATTAATACTTGCAAAGAAAGCCTAAGAAACAGAATATAACTACATTGGATGTTTGACGTCGTCTTCTCCTGTGACAGAGATTGCCAGTAGATGTCATGACTCCACTGTGTAGCGGGCAGTCTGTCGTAAAACCTCCAACATTAATGTCACTAGTGGAATTCGAAACCGCGACCCCATTGGTCGTACGGTCTCTCTTCCGCATCGTAACCTTCTGCAGTGACGGAGCAGGGTGTTCAAAAATAGGTGTAACTAATAGAAATGCATTTTCAGAAAATGTCGTCTCGTTGGCGTCATGATCTTCGTCATCGTCATCATTATCATTATTATTATTATCATCATCATCCTCTTCATCTTCATCATCATCATCATCATCACCATCATCATCATCATCATCAGCAGCAGCAGCAGCAATGTGTAGCCTAAACCAGTTCGATTTTTTCAGCTTCCTTAAATCTTCATCGGCCCATGTTTTCTTCTGTCTTGCTGTTGGTTTATACAGGTGAACCGTAAGTAACGCCATCAATTTCAGGACATTATTCTTTGAGATATTAAAAAAAAAAAAAAAAAAAAATTAATATAGGATGATTGAAAAATCTCGATCCATTTTCATTAAACTGAAGTGTAATATCTTTTCTTATACAGGTAATACAGGGACATCATTTTATTTTTACTTCAATTTTTATTGTACCTGTGTTTTTGAATGTACTTCACTGCCACCCCCTCTACTAGTAAACTTCCAATGCAGTCAAAGTCGCCTTACGGTCATAGTAAATAGTACTGAGTTAGTGAGTGTAGTATGTTCCAGAAATATGTTCGCATTTTCCAGTGACGAAAGAACTTTCAATATTGAATCATATTTTCCGTTTGCCTACGTCGCATCCCGGTTTCCTCCACCCGCTTCTGCTCGCCCCTCTGTAAAGGCTAGTAGCTGGGCTGTCTTAGTTCTTTTCTGAAAACGTTAATTTCTGTTAGGAATTGTACTCTACGTAATATTATACAACTGCTTAAAATAACTTAAATAAAAGGGCCTCGTTAAGTAATTAACTGTCACGTGATTTCCCTTCTTTCTACGACCCTTAGACAAAACCACTTGGACGGACAGCAGATAGTATGTCTGAGTAGTTTTATCTTTTCGGATCGGGCAGAAGTGAAGATTGAATTTACAGTACGTAAGGTACTCTTTTATATAGTAGATACAAGAATTATTTCAACATGAGTTACTAGTACGAAGGACGAAACTGATAATTGGAATTAGGTACAATAGTCTATAGTGCGATAATATGTACAAAAGAACTGAAGCCTGTATCGAAATGAACGACCACCATTTAAAAAAAATATGTTTAAATATCCATATTATGATTATTTTTCAATTTAACTTAATTCTCTATATTGTACGCTAATGTGCTGTAGACAGTATAATATACACTGCATAATGAATACGTCCGCATAGACAGCTCAGTTCATGAGTAAAAACACTCATTGTTAATACTGTCTACAGTATTTTGATTAAACAAAAACCTAATGAAAATTATCAAACTCAAAATCGCGATATTTCCTAGTTTACGTAAATGGATGAACTACTTTTCTTCCCTCCTATACCTAGTAAAGTGATTTGTTTGTATTTTAGGCTAGTATCATCGAACTCCTGTGGTGGAAGAGGGTAGCAAACGGTGTTTTCGGTTCTCAGCCGTTAATCGAAAGGTATAGCCAGGTTAATATTAGAAATGTTAGTTAAAATAAAATGATGTCCCTGTATAAACCATGCTTACTAAAGAAGAGAGAACAGCCACAGTTTGTGGACGGTTGAAGGGGTTAACCTTTGCTCATGTCCAGGCGGTGTTTTTGCGGAAATTTCACAAACCTGATCCATCACGGGCAAATATCAGGATCTTGATGAACAAATTTCTCAGAACGGGGTCTGTACTGGATGAAAGACGTTCAGGAAGACCAGCGACATCGGCAGAAACTGTGCACAGCTTACATGACGCAATTGAACATAGCCCTCGAGACTCAGCAGAGAGCTTGGTGTATCCCAATCAACTGTATGTTTTAAGCCTCTTGAAGGTCGATTCAATCATTGCAATGCGTGTTTAAACTATTTGTAAATGAAAATGGTGACCGGCAATTCAATGCCAAGGCACCGTAGAGCATGCTTTCGAGATGCATGGTCTTCACTCTAGCTCATGCAGCACCTATACTTCGTTCCATAATGTCTGACAGGAGAAGTAAACATTACCGATAGAGAAGTATAATTGCTATTCAACCAATGGCAGAGGTCTCATTCCACGCTTCACTTGAAGCTGGGCAATCTGAAGCTTTCTACCTCTCTTGGAATGTAGCTATAACAATAGGAAGTTAGGTGCGTGCAATTACCCCACACTCCCCTATGACATATCCTTAACATCAGTTCCTTGGTATCCAAGAAGCACAGTTCTGCATTGGAGTTAAATCGCTCGCTTGAACTCGGTCGAGTATCGCACCCTCGAGTGAGATACGATCGGTAATCTCACCGACATGTCTTATCTTGTATGGAAAGCGACAGATAAGATACACATATGTTTTGCTCACACGGTAAAAATAAGGCTTTATTTTCTGCGTTTATGACAAACGTTTAATGGAACAGTCAATGGAATGTACCAAAACAGTAACATGAAGTTACAAATAAAATAGTATGGAAAACTTCGATATACAGTTATTATTGCTAATTAATAATTATTCAACATTTGATTTACCACATATATAATATGATAGGTCGATACATAGTGTTCCGCCTATATACTGCGACAATGTAGAAACGTTTTACAAAACATTACTGATATAGCAGTAGAGTAATAACAATATTTGTACAGAGATAACGTTACAGAAAATATAATAAAACGAATAATCATGCTGCACAACTATTAGGCCTACAGACGCAAAGATTGATACACTAATTATTAGAGATGATGATGATGATGATGATGATTATTATTATTATTATTATTATTATTATTATTATTATTATTATTATTAGAAAACTTGATGCAGTTCTTGCATTATCGTGATTGTGTTCTCCGTTTATAATAATCACATTTGCATCCAATAACATCTATTAGATGAGGCAAAAACAAAATCACTCCTGTGTGGGGGAAAAAAAAACATTTACCTACAACATTTATACAGACGTGGACGTATTATTAGCAAAATTGAAGAGTTTTGTTATATATTTTTTACAAAATATGATTCTTCAATTTAGACTACAGTTGACATCTTTTTGTATTTCCAAATTTTTAGAAAAATTGAAGACTTACATTATATATTTTTACAAAATTTGACTCTTCAATTTAGACTACAATTGATATGTTTGCATATTTACAAATTATTAATAAAACTGAAGATTTTTATTACATATTTTTACAAAATTAGACTCTTCAATTTGGACTACAGTTGACATTTTGCATATTTACACTTATTAGTAAAATTGAAGATTTTTTTATACATTTTTACAAAATTTGACTCTTCAATTTAGAGTACAGTTGACATTTTTTCATATTTCTATCTACTGTAATGATAGAAATATGCAAAATTGTAAGAATTTTGTTAATAATTTGTCCACGTCTGTATTGCATTTTACAGCAAGTTTTGTAGTTGTACTATGGAGAGGTAGTTAAACACTGCAAAGTTTTGAAATGATAAACATCTATGATGTTACTACACAGTTCATCACTGTAACAAGAACGAATGTCTAACGCTCGGCTTATATACCGTTCGAGGATTTATTGCTCGTGACAATTTTTTATGTTTACTCAAAACATAAAATTATTTAGGGTCAAATTAAAGAAGTACCTAATTTCTCACGCCTTCTATTCTGTAGGTGAATTCATGACATTCAATAACACTTCATGAAATTGATACTAAAACTTTGTGTTGTACTAGTAGACTATATTGTAAATCTCGTCTGTATATATTTCATCTAGACTGTGACTATAAATTAAGATTTTATAATAGTATTAAATTTTTTGACTTGTTCCATATTCTAGCTGTAAGCATGTATGAATACCATGGAATGTTAATAAATACAATACAATACAATACAATACAATACAATACCCATCATGCATGTGCGCTACCTATCGGATTATGCTGTGAACTACTTGACGCTCGAGCGAAAACGTCCGATGCAGACCTCTGCCAAGAAGGAACATCTTATGGGATTAGCAACTACTGACATTACCTACAACTCTGATGCTAGCGTCTGAATTATGAAACACAGTATTCACCACATACAAATACACGTAGCTATCTGAAAGGGTGCTGAAACGCAACGAGCCTTGAGGTATAATTACTACGTAGGCTACAGGAGTCTCACAAGATTTGTGATGAACAAGACTTGATAATTTCATTAATATGAATTATATAAGGATGTTACTAAACATAATTAATTTTACTTGAAATTAAAATACCTTCTCCATCCTTGAATATAGTAATCTAATCTCTCAGATCACAACAAAGGCGAAGGAGAATATTAAAATCGTGTTATGTAGTCGTCGGTTAGGAACAATATGTAACACAGAGCAGTAAAAGAAAGGGACATGGCTAATTCTTTGTTTGGGTTAGGAATGTGGGGTTTCTAAGGTTAATGAAGTCATGTAGGAGAAGAAACACGCGGCCATTGTGTGCTACAGAAAGAAACCAAAAGCACAAAAAAAGAGCTGCCTAAAGATGTAATGTGTGGGAAAAAGAGAAATAAAATATGTTTAAAAATTTAGTCCCTAATTATTTTCAAAGCTGGTTGGATTAAAATATAACAAGATGGGAAATATGTGTTAACTTTTTTTTTATTAGAGGTAATTCTTGTACCCGATAATTGTATTCTATGAATGTGTAATATGTAGGCATATAACATGATTTGATGATCTGTATAAATTGAAAGAAAGCCGGAGCAAAGCATTAGAAATATACCGTTGTTCTAAAAGATTGTACATGTATTTCTTCAGGTTAACATACTCTTTAGGTAAAATAATGAACAAAAAGGTATAATACAAGTTGCCGGAAATTAACCATTTAATACGCTTATTATTAGGGGCCTACTGACTGTCCAACTCCAGCCCAATAAGGAAGTACAGATCTGGAAAGTATGAGTTTCGCGCCGTAGCGTCGTGGTCTAAGGCATAATACCTGGACTTGCATTATGGAATAAATACTGGTTGCAGTCTTCATTGAAGAAAAATTTTCTCGTGAAATTGCGACCAATGTACGGAACCGGTGCCCATCAAGCATCGTGATGTACTAATAGCGAAATTTAATTCCGCGAGTCAGCTGTAACGGTGAGAAGATCATCGCGCTAACTAAATGTTATTTCAGTACTCGTTGGATGATCGTTCACTTCTGTAGGCCTAGATACATTTTAACTGATACCGGTAATCGACTTGTAGTCCTTGGCCTTTCATGGGCTATCGCAAACAGCATAATAATAATAATAATAATAATAATAATAATAATAATAATTTTATTATTTATTTATTTATTATTAATATTTGTGTGCTGAACAACAGCCAGAGGCCAATTATAGTTCAGCACAATACACAAACAGAAGATACAAAGGTGCAAAACAAAAATAAATAATATCTTAAATAACAAAAACATACATGAATAAAATTGAGTACAAACAGTAAAAACTAATAATCAAAACGAAACTAAACCTTAAAAGGATCTAAATTGTGCCCATGCAAATTGGCATATTTTATGCATCTACAGACTGGAGAAAGTGATTTTGAATTTCGGTTATAAAAATTTTTTTGAAATCTTAAACCCTTTGTAGGAATACGAAGGCTGATATTGTTTATGATAGACTCACAATCAATATCACCCTTGATCACTTTGCAAAAAAATTGATAATCAAGATTTAGACGTCTAGCATAAAGGCTACAACAGTTAAAATATTTACAGGTAATATCATAGTTAAAGTCAGTGGAATTGGGTATATATCGAAAAACACATAAGGAAATAAATTTTCTTTGAATATTTTCCAATTTAACCGAATCGGTTGAAGTAATGGAATTCCAGGCTACAGATGCATATTCAAGTTTAGAATAATAATAATAATAATAATAATAATAATAATAATAATAATAATAATAATAATAATAATAATAATAATAATAATAATTTGGTTAACTTGTTAAAACGTTTATAGTCAATAATTAGCTTAATAAATTCGAATAGATTATAATACTGACCTCCATCATCACCTTTCAAGTACTTCTTATTATTAGTCTTAAAAGCCTACTACTGATCAAAAATGAAATTTCAATCAACAGGTTGTCATTATTTAATCATCAATAATACTGTATAATCACCAGGGAACGGATTTATATGGACTAAAAATATATGAAATATGTAAATATATATGTAGTTATTTTTACCAAAATATGGAATTAAATATGGATTTTTACCAAAATATGGAATTAAATATGGACTTAAAATTATAAAAAAATGACTATGTACGTTAAATATTGGTACATTTTAATCAAACTAAACAAAAAATATAATGGACGTACCTTATCTTCCAATGTAGTTTCAACAAAACACAATTTTTATTGTCTGTTACCATAACAATAGGTTACAAACATTTCTTTCAAGTGCTGAAAAGTGAATCTTCTTCTATTGTCTCTGAGGATAGATTTATACTGACTAAAAGAGCGTTCGACGTCACAAGAAGTAACTGGTACATAATTCAATTTCACAATGTCTGCTGGGGATAAGTCCAAGTTAATCTTCACTGTTGATTCACCACTCATCACAGCAACAACCTTTTGTAGTTCTTCATATCCAGGGTTTTTTGAAAGTACAGTGTCCACCTTAGCTCTTACTGCATCTGCAACTTTACCTCTACCACGATTCAGTTGTTCCACAGTACTATTTATAATTTCAAAACTTTCAGATAGTGAAAGGTGCCTATTTTGGAGACTTTTGAGCGTTTTTATGATGCATGAAAATGTATGCTGAATGTGA
Organism: Periplaneta americana; assembly: GCF_040183065.1. Classification (NCBI taxonomy): domain Eukaryota; kingdom Metazoa; phylum Arthropoda; class Insecta; order Blattodea; family Blattidae; genus Periplaneta; species Periplaneta americana. The sequence goes on from NC_091117.1 coordinate 29,987,605, forward strand.
GCTAAGTCATTCTTCACACTTATGTCACAGGTAACTGTTTTCGCAGTATCAATTGAGACTGCATCTTCAGAGTCCAATGCAAGGAGAACATTGTTAATAGAGTCTATATGTTCGGCATAATATTCAACTGCTTCTAGCCATGTACCCCATCTAGTTAAAATTGGCTTCGGTGGCAATGGAATTTCAGGGTACATTTCTTTCAACACGTTAACTCTACTGGGAGCTTTGAGAAATACTTTTTTCACTGATGAAATCAACAAATCTACTTTAGGGAAATTGTCTCTGACCACTTCTGCCACACGATGAAATGCATGCGCCACACAAGTAAAATGAGTCAATTTAGGATATACAACAGATAATGCTTGTCCAGCTTTGACCATATAAGGGGCAGCATCGCTAATAAAGAATAACACATTATCGTACATAATACCCTTTGGCCACAGGATACCCATAGCTTCGTTGAACAGTTTAACTATAGTTTTGTTATTGCACTTTTCTAGAACATCACAATGTAAAAGAATTCGTTCAGAATATTGTTCACTTAACAAACCGATAACTACATTACCAACAAGTCTACCTTCTTTGTCGGGAGTCTCATCAATGGAAACCCAAATTGAACTATCTTTAATTTCATCTCTTATCTTCTGTATTGTCTCATCGTAGATGGATGGAGCATACGTCTTCCTAAGTGTTGACTCATCCGGGATTGTATGTTGAGTATATTTTTCAAGGAATTCCCTGAAGACCTTATTCTTTAGTTTGTAGAGAGGAATATCAGCAGAGATGAGAGAACGGCACAGGTCGATGTTAAACTCAGATCTTACATTCGATGTTGTTGGTTGTGTTAAAAACAATTGTCTCTGCTTGGAATTTAGTTGTTTGTTGGCCTGATGTTTACTAGTTGTAATGTGTTGTTGCACCAGGAACTTTTGTGTAGATGATACTGCACACTGACACAAATTACAAAATAATATTTTATTGTCAGTTGATAAACCATCTTCTTTAAATTCTGAAATGTAACTTGTTAGTTTTGATTTTAAATTGACTGAATGACGTACTTTTGGCATATTTACCGTCTTTATAGTATGATTTACAAAACTGAACCTATGTGTACTCTGACTGGCATTTAACTGTTGAGCTGCACAACTGAAGTCTGTTAAAAATTTTAAATTAAATTAATACAGTTTTGTAACTTACTTTCCCATTGTTGATAGGACTGCTAATTTTCAAATAACTCTGATGTTAAAGGGATTACTGAACATGTGTTTAAATCTCTATTGTTGAAATGTATTTTTAAAAGTTAATGGAATTTTGTTTTGTTTTATTGTTAAACCTAATATAATATGGACTGTTTTATATGAAATATGGAAAATATATGGAAATTAACGAAAATATGTACTAAACTCTAAAATATGGAAAAATATGGAAAATAAAAGTAGGATTTTTCAACCCTACACATTGTGAAACATAAAGATAATGCAAAATATAAATTATATTAGCTTTATAAGTAAATATGTATTTACATATAAATCCTTTCCTATTAATCACAGTCTACTATATACAGTCACGAAACTTGAGTTTTGAGGGTGCTAGAAACAATAGATTGTGACGGTTCTATTTTGCATTGCCTGTAATGAGGCGATATTAGCGATCCTAGTGGTGAGCAACTATCTAGTGTTTGCATATTTACTACGTATTGAGCTTCGTGACTGCATATACTAGACTGTGGTATAATCATCTTTCAAGGGCTAGGCTTAAAAACCCATTCCGAAACGAAATTAATTTTCAACCAGCATCTTGTATTTGCTATTATTATTATTATCATTATTATTATTATTATTATTATTATTATTATTATTATTATTATTATTATTATGCCTACTATTACTATATTAAATTTAATCCATTTAATTTGCATGATTCTAAAATATTTCCCATCATTTTATTGTTATTATTAGAGATATCTAATTTTCGTAATCCACGAAATTGATGAAGTACGGTTTTTGAACTGATAGAAACAAACATTTTATGTTTCAAGTCCTTCCAGCTCAAAATATCATAAGTTTAAACTCGCGAAATAATGCGAAATTTTGTGTAAACTTGAAATATTTGCCTTTAACACGAATTTATTCGGGAATAAGTGTTTTTCAAGAGATTTTTTTTTTTTTGCGTAAAATTTTAATTTGAATTATCAAAAATAAATTGGTGAGCATCTATTCGAATGAATTTACAAATATTTTCTTAAGCCATGGATAAAAAGATGAGTGAATTGGCTTGTGTTTCTGTGTTGTACAACGACAATTTCTATTTAATAGACCTAAAACATGTAAATCAATAAAACCTATTGTAGATTGAAATATGAACTATTTTATTCATTGCTTTTACTTTAGCTAACGAAATTAATTCTTATAGGCTACTCCATGTTGTGTTTCTTGTAGTATGCTACATGTATGACGGAGGCGAAGAGAGTACCGTTTCCCATTAGTATAGACTACGGCAAATGTTTTGAGTTTTGTGACAGCCTACAGGCTACTACTGTTAGCGTGACAAACCTCTAAATTTTTATTGCATATAATAGCCCCAAGTGGATATTTTAAGGTCCTTAGTGCATATAATTTTCAATGCTAACAAAGGATAATCGCTACATACAAACTCTAAATAATGTAGTGACAGCTTTTCCACGAATTCTCGACCGTATCTCAGAAAAAGGATAGCAGAAACCCATCCATAAATAAGCTGATCACTCAACCATAAACTTGGTGCTGATGATTATAATGACGGTAAGAAGTGTCAAACTGTCAAGAAATGGCAATATTTTTTCAAATTATTGAAAATGAAGATATTCGCGTGTAGCCTTCTAGAAATTGGCGTAGACCTATAGATCAAATTAAGTAGTCATTCAACTTAAGTAACGTAAACCTTACCCATATTTATCGATAAATTGAATTGAATTATGTTTTATTTAACGACGCTCGCAAATGCCGAGGTTATGTCAGCGTCGCCGCCGGTGTGCAGAAATTTTGTCTCGCACGAGTTCTTTTTAGAATTTAGCCTATGACATCCCTTGAGGGCTAAGCTCTCCTGCACGTAGGCAGGGTAGCTCTGATTCACTCTTTAGGTGAGCTAGCTGGAGAGTGTTCGACCTTGTTCTCTTGTTCATCGTCTCTCGTGTTGGGTATGAAGCACTTTCACTTGTTTACGGTCACTATTCACTGATTCTATCGCGCACTTTGCATCATTTCACTATTCATACATTCATTCGCGTTGTTGCTGGAACTTCAGAACACATTTCACTTTTCATCGATTGATGTTTCCTTCGACAGTTTTTCCATGTTGATTTGCTTCTTGCACGCCTCGTCCACTGCTTCCCCGCTCTCTGTGTGAATGTATCCGCCCATCTGGTTCTCTGTCTTCCTGCACGCCGCTTCCCGATCCTGGGGTCCCACATGGTCACTCTGTATCCACTGGGTGTCGCGCATCCTAACTACGTGGCCTCCTCATTTCCAATTGAGTTCGTCTGCAACCTGTACTGCGACTTTCATGCCCATGTTCTTCCTGAGGTCCACATTGCGGATTCGGTCCTTTAGCTTCATGGTAGACTTTTAGCGTCTGTCTCAGCTTCTCGTTCAAAGGCCATGTTTGACAGCCATAAAGTAGTACGGGAAATACACATTTCTCGAACACCTCCACTTTCAGGGTTGTCTTCAGGATACATGCCAGTAAATCTCTCACATGTGCCAGTCGCATTTGAGCACACTTAAATGCCATCGACCTGGGCAGGGATCGAACTCGCAACCTCGGGCACAGAAGGCCAGAACTATACCGACTGCGTCATCCAGCCCGACTACTTATCGATATGTTGAGATATAATTTTAATATATTCAATACAGAAAATATTTCATGGCTTCATGACATTTAAAATAATAAATGTCTGCATATTGTCCCAATAATATTAGCTCAATGTTTTCTGTCGACCTTAATTCCAGATATACTGAAAATCTTTAACATATAGCCTATTATAAAAATAATTCGATGGTGTCTGGATAAAGGAAGATAAGTGATAAAAATGAGTTCTGAGGTAAAATTAAACTTCGGACCCCTATTGGAAATATTTTCTTCACAAATAAAACACATCAAATGTTAGTAGACCCATTTCTTTTTGCACACACACCTATACATGTAACTTATGCATTCACTGACTTACTTACTAACTTTCTTACTGTATATGTAACTAATGTATTCACTTACTTACTTAGGCTATGGCTTTTAAGGAACACGGAGGTTCATTACTGCCCTCACATAAGCACGCCATCGGTCCCTATTCTGTGCAAGATTAATCCAGTCTCTATCACCATATCCCACCTCCCTCAAATTCATTATAATATTATCCTCTCATCTACGTCTCGGCCTTCCCAAAGGTCTTCTTTCCTCCGGCCTCCCAGTTAACATTCTATATGCATTTCTGGATTCGCTCATACGTACTACATGTCCTATCCATCTCAAACCTAAAAATAATAATAATGATAATACTGTAATAATAATAATAATAATAATAATAATAATAATACTTGCTTAAGGCTTTTAAGGAACCCGGAGGTTCATTGCCGTCCTCACATAAGCCCGCCATCGGTCCCTATCCTGTGCAAGATTAATCCAGTCTCTATCACCATATCCCACCTCCCTCAAATTCATTATAATATTATCCTCCCATCTACGTCGCGGCCTCCCCAAAGGTCTTTTTCCCTCCGGCCTCCCAGTTAACACTCTATGTGCATTTCTGGATTCGCCCATACTTGCTACATGTCCTATCCATCTCAAACCTAAAAATAATAATAATGATAATACTGTAATAATAATAATAATAATAATAATAATAATAATAATAATAATAATACTTGCTTAAGGCTTTTAAGGAACCCGGAGGTTCATTGCCGTCCTCACATAAGCCCGCCATCGGTCCCTATCCTGTGCAAGATTAATCCAGTCTCTATCACCATATCCCACCTCCCTCAAATTCATTATAATATTATCCTCCCATCTACGTCGCGGCCTCCCCAAAGGTCTTTTTCCCTCCGGCCTCCCAGTTAACACTCTATGTGCATTTCTGGATTCGCCCATACGTGCTACATGTCCTATCCATCTCAAACGTAAAAATAATAATGATAATACTGTAATAATAATAATAATAATAATAATAATAATAATAATGATAATGATAATGATAATACTATAATGATAATACTATAATAATAATAATACTTACGGTTTTTAAGGAACACAGAGGTTCATTGCCGCCCTCACATAAGCCCGCCATCGGTCCCTATTCTGAACAAGATTAATCCAGTCTCTATAATCATACCCTACCTCCCTCGAGGGGAAAGAACTGGCCAACCTACCCCATTATCTCCTGGCCTAATTGCCTCATAAGTGGTGCCTTCTTGGTATCACTTATGAGATTAATAGGCCTACCTGTCTTCGGACAGTTAACTAAACAAAAACAACCTCCCTCAAATTCACTTGGAGAACAAAACTCTATTTGCACAAAAAATGACAACCCCCTTTACCCGAACACCACCGAATTAATGAGGAGACCCGATTCCGTGACGCACCCATATCCTAGGAATCACAACATTTCTAATTTGAAAGCGAGAAATAAATGTGTGTTGGATGTAACTTAAAAGCTCAGAGCGGTCCATGAAAAGCCTTTTGATTTATGGCTGCAATAAAATTAAAAAATGTACATTATGTCTTAACCCGTATTAATTAAATTATAATTAATACATAACCCATGAATTTAAAATACAGACTATGAGGACGTGTGGGTTGCAGGAAGTCCTTCACAACCTACTCGACTGCCTACCTACACCTCATTGTGTGATGTTAGCTGTAACATTACACTCCTCCATTAACAAGCCATGCTTCCTTATTCAGTAGTTGTTATTTCAGTTTTAGTACACACGCACGTATGACATAATTTTACATTATGTCTCCTTCATGTAAAATTTTGAATTATCTTGAACATTTGACGTTGTTAATTCTTACAAATTGAATTTGTATGTTCCTATTCAGAGCTCTGATTACATGCTACATTCCCACGTCTATGTCTGTGACTATTATTCAACTTCGTTACAGCAAAACTGAAAGCAAAGTAGAAATCGACGTTAAGATCAGAACGTTAAAAATTATATAAAAATACACAATGAATTTCGTAATTAATTGATCACTCGAAAACTTTACCGACAGGGGATTATTCTCTGACATTTTATAGGCCTATATTCTTGCTAATAAAAATATTTCTTGACGCTGTGCAGTCAATCTAATCACAAATGTGTTCGCTAGAAAACGCTACTCTTCCTTGCGTAGCGTGCATTTGCTGTTGGTATACCTGGTGAATTGGAATCCTGCGCATCGACACATTGTTGGTGTGGAATAGACTGACAAGATTTAACACTGCTACAAAAGAATAAAAGCCCTTGGCCGCCGCGATCTCCGGACCTAACTCCCTTGGACTTTTTGATAGAGGTTCTTGTCAACGATCGCTTGTATGCATCTAAACCACGAAAAAAACTAGAAAAATATTCCACAACATTAAGAATACATTGGATTTCTTTATTTAAATATTCAGCTATTTGGGGAGCGGACGGTATTTTTTAAAACTTTTTTCTATTTGATGTAAAATATTAATTTTTATACGTAGAAAGCTCATGGCTATAGCATCTCGGCCAAATATAAATATTAAAAAAAAATTATTTGGGGGCCAGAGTTGAAATACAAATTTACCCAATGCAGGATTTTACTAAAACCGATATATCTAAGCCATTTTTAAAGATAAATTCAAACAGTTTGTTACAATTTACTTGTAAAAGCATGCTCTACAAACAGTCTGTAACAGAATTTTGATATTAGTCTCTACATTTGTAAAATAAGCAATTAAAATTTAATAACACTTTTTTTTCTTTCTTGCAAACAGACAGACATATTTGGAAATGAAATCAAGTAACAAAATTTTGTTACAGAGATACAGTAAGTTACTCTAGAGAATTTGTGTTCTAAATTCCATGCATGTATCTTTAATAGTTCAGTAATTATATCGATTTTTGTCTGGCAATGTAGCAAAAAAATGAAGTTTCGAAAACAATAAATATCATCAAAGGGCGGTGTGATTTAAAAATCCAGAGCGCAGGAAGTTTAAAAATGGCGTCTCAACATCCGATAAGGGCACATATACCCACAAAACGTTATACAATGTATTCCAGATATATCACAGAGTATTTTAAAGATTTTTTTGGAAAAATAAATGAAGTTCCGAAAACAAGAATCAAAGAGGGCGTGTGATTTAAAAATTCAGAGCGCAGGAAGTTTAAAAATGGCGTCTCAACATTCGATAAAGTCACAAATACCCGCAAAATGTTATACATATCACAGAGTATTTTAAAGAAATTTTCTTTTAATTTACTCATTTTTCACCAAAAAAATACCGTCCTCTTAATGTTGTGAAATATTTTTTCTAATTTCGTTCCGAGTGTATATTCCTTTATTTAAATATTCAGCTATTTATAGGTGACGAGATGATTACATGACAATAATGGAACAATGGTAGAATGTTAATTTAAGACAGAAAGAAAAATTAATAAGATAATATTGTGAAACAAGAGTCTACAAGCATTTGTAGTCTTTTACTTGTGATTTTTAAATTGTTAATTTGTAATCTGTTAACATTTTGAAACGGGCCCTTGATAGTAAGAGGCTAAGAGCCTAAGAAAAAGAAAATGGTTAAAAGTAAAATAATAGAGGAAATATTGAACAAATTCCGTAATAACTCAACGAACGCCACAAGAGAAATGATCGAGAAATCTATCTAGCCTGACTTTTACTACAAACTAATAGAAAGATAAGAAATGAAACGACCAGAAAAAGTCTGGTGAGACACAATAGCCTATTAAAAAGAAATAGACTTAATCGAAGCCATAAAATGTTGAAGAGAAAGATTACGATGAATAAGAAGAAGAATAAGAAAGAAAAGGAAAAGAAGAAACATTATGATGATGATGGTGATTAAGCTGTAGTAGAATTTTATTGGAAGTTAGGATGAAGTTTGTTTTCGTTTTTGCTGACAATTTTCAGTGCTGATACCGAAAGATGATAGTTTCACAACGCTTGTTGCATGCAGTTGTGAGAATAGCAAAACAATGTAACATGACAATATTCAAGAATGAAACAAAATGTCTAACAAGTAAACAACCCCGACGTTGAGAACAAGTTAGTGCATACTAATAGCTGGGTATTGTTATTGGCATCATGTGAAGATCCGAAGAATGAAACATTTAATCATAAGAGCAAAGCATTACTTGTATAGATGCATGAATCGTGAAATTTTATAACTGCAAATGATTTTAAAAAATATAAGTTATATTAAAATTAACACGGGAATCTCGGTTATCAAGTTGCCATTCTCTATTTGTATAGCCATCCATGTTTAAAATTGTATTAAATTTTACTGTATACTTGCGTATGTAGGTCTGTCCGACACGTTTGTTTCGAGCCGACATGATAACTTAGCTATAGATGACGTCACAGCGGACTACGCAACAGTCTTCTTTAATATAATGAAGCTTTAATAACAAATCTTACCAAAACTCTTAAATCATAAAAGTTATCTAAAATCTGAATATGGATTTGAGAAGCTCGTGTTTACTTACGCATTTCACTCGAAATATATACCGATCCAACTCTTGAACTTTGGACTTGGCAATCGATTGAAAATTGGGAGTTAGCGAAAATTGTTGCATGTTTGCAGTAAACACGTAACAATATTTAAAACATTAATTATGAATTACTGTACCTAGATAGGGAGCTCAGCGAATGGGGATTATAAAGAATGGACACTTCGCGTCGGTACCTTTGATGTAGCCAGACTGATTTCAATGACCTTCAAGCCAGCTAGAGCGTGAGATTCTGCTTTCTCCCTAGAGTTGGCGCTGACATCACACCAGCTAGCAGTCGACACAGCGGAAATATAACACATATAATTAATACATCTAGGTACATTATGTACTGAAATAAAATAAATTGGATCCATAAAATAATAAATCCGTCATTAACTGTAATGTCTAGACTCTAGAATTCCTTTATAATGAGAGTTGAGACGTTGACCCCAACAACAATTAAAATATGTAATGATTTGATAGCGCTGAAAATGGAAAAACAAAACTCTTACGAGAAGTAAAACCATATACCTATATTATGTTATATACAAATATTAAACGAATTCGATACTTCATTTTATAACATATTATATTATTTTATAATATAATTTATTATATCTGAAATATAAAATATTATTATTACAACTAGTTTGTCACTGAGAAATAAGGAAAAGCCGTTAACTTGAATTTATTTGAAGCAAAGCGTTACTGGATTATGCAATAAGGTAGGCGATGTTTGGATCCTGTGTCTTAACTCTATACTGAATTATTATCTTAGCGTATGCTCGATTACACTAACCTCTAGCGCTTGAAAGTGGAACTATACGCTGGCGCACAGAGAAACAAAACACAGGAAATTTTGCTCAGTGTCCATTCTTTATAATCCCTATTCACTGGGGAGCTCTTTGTTTACTCTTTAATTTATATATATAATTATTATAAGTTTGTATTTAGGGGCCTATGTGTTTTAAAATTAGACTCCAGGACAGGCCCATAACGTTAAAACATTCTATGCTAAATTCTAAATGGAAGCTTTCTACACTTGTTTCTACATGAGTGGTTTGTTTCCAAAACATGCTATTTCACGTTCAGTTATTTTTACAGGAAGGCGCTTTAAAATAAATCAGCCAATTTTTTAATACGTGTTTATTCTTATCTAAATTATATTTTATATCATTCCATGTAGGCCAGTGGCGGCCGGTGAGACATTCTGGTGGTGGTGCCAAAAATGAAAAAAGTTGTACGCAAATTACCCTAATGAAATTAATAATCGCAGTTCACATTTGCATTATATTAAATAAAACACATTAATTAAACCAGCTATTTTACCAGGTGTACAGTTAATAATGTATCTAGTAACAGTTACAATAACATTTCCGAAACTAATAACGAAATTTACAGATACAGATAATCAAAACTTTCACAGTATTGTTAGTCAAATACAAATAACTTTTATAACTAGTAAAATTACTGGCGAAAACATACGAGATAAACAAAGGCATAGATAATAAACAAACACGTTTGCACTTTAATTAACAGGCCGATGAATCCAAGGCAGCGGCCTGAATAACACATGTTCATGTCCTGCACAGATCTCATGTATCGTTAACAGAAGCATCAATACTATAGCAACAGTGTAGCGATATTTAGTTGCCTCAAAATAAAACAAATATTACACAACATTAACAAACAGTTTTACATAATATGAAACCATGACTATCTCTGCGTTCAATATAGCTAAATGGATCATAATTTACACATTCAAATCCAAGTTATGTGCATTAGTTTTGAATTGACAACATTACATTAACATTCGGCGCGGAACTCTAACTCATAGACAAATAACGTCTGCCATAACCCTACCATCTAGCGAAATTTCTGCATTACTGCGCTCTAGCGGGCGGAATATTAACTACTGAGTCAAATTGAATTCGGCTCAAAGTCTGCCATAAGAAACGAATATTAACTACTGAGTCAAATTGAATTCGGCTCAAAGTCTGCCATAAGAAACGCATATAAACTAGAAGCAGAAGCCTTTTGTACAGTGTTATATGGACGCAGGTAGTGCCTCAGCGAAGTGGCTCCAACGTTCGGAAAAACGCTGCGAGAGTGCGTCCGGATATGTGCGCGCGCTCGTTCAAATGAAATACGAATAAAATGTATAAACTATTACAACTGCTTTTCAGGATATTATTTTTGTTTCTTTCATTGGTGGTGCCATGGCACACTGGCACTACCCCAAAAGCCGCCCCTGATGTAGGCCTACTTAATGTACTAGAATACTTCATAGTTTTTCAATAAAAATGTAAGATAGTAGATCTTGGCCTGAAAAACGTAAAATAGAAGGTTTGAAAAAAATAATCGTACATTTAAATATCATTTTCAGTGACAAATAGCAGAAATTGCCAAAAAATAGCCTGTAACTTTACCATTGGATTCACAGTTTAAGATAGGTCTATAGGGTAAAGGTTGGTAATACTGTGATACGAGTAATATTGTGATAGTTCTTTTTAAAAATCTATTACAATTTACTGAGCGAGAGAAGAACTGGTTTTGTGCAGCAACTTTTCCACGAACATTCCCTTAATACGTTGACACAAAAATCGATCTTTCTGTCGCTCAGTAAAATTGTAATAAATTCTCAAAAAGAACTGTCACAATATTATCAATCTTTACCCTATGTAAATTATGTTATTGAGTCAAAATCGCCTTTTGAGCAAAATAGCAGGTTTTGAAATTAAACCATTCATATATCCATGAAATCATCATCACGGGGCAAGTTTAATCCCGAAGGCATAGATAAAAGATGTACAGTAGGCCATATCTGTTGTTGACATAGGTGGGTAGACCTATTGTTATTTTATTTTGTCAACAGTTGAATGCAGACGTGTTTTAAAATTGAGATATAATAGTACATTATGCAACGAGCCTATAATGAAGGTAATTAATAGACTTCGTGGAATTGCCACGAGAATCGCAAAGTTTACGCAGTATAGATTGTATGAGAATAGGACGTGCAAAGGATGGAGTATGCCTCTGATGTAAACACTGAGCAGTATACTGCGGTTACAATAAAACCTGTATCTGCATTCAAGAAATATAATGAATGATCATTGAAGTAGGATATGTCTAAACATGTAAATACACAATTATTTTATAGTGAGATATATTAACTCTTAAAATTTCATGTAAGATACTCACATCATCCTTGAATAAGTGCATTGCAGTGAAGAGTTACGTACATTTTGAGCGACTGCAAAGTAACCTCCCCCGATGGTCACTTAAACAGTTTTTACTTTGGGAAAATGTACGTTCAACATCACACGATGTAATACATACATATGTGAAGAACAGAAAGTCACTACTTTTTAGTACACCAACTTCAGGTGTCTTGTCATGACCTGATGGTACATCATTTATAATACGAAGTTGTTAATAGACAGAATTTTTAGCAATAGTGTTTCTCAACTTACATTTCACTTTTTCTGAAATTAGTGAATTGTTATTTTGGATAACGGTTTGTGATACTTTATCCACTATAATTATCAAGGGTTTCTGAGAGTTGTACTTTAGGCGATTCTAACAGGATGATACTTTTGGACACGATTTTAAAATTAGAATCAATGAACAGAATATCTTCCAATAGCTGTTCAGAAGGCAATGACTTTACAGCTGCAACAGCGGAACTGTCTGTGCTATCCAATGCATCAATTACCTCAATTATTTTGCCGTAATGTTCTGCATAATAATTAACCACATCCAACCACGTTCCCCAACGGGTCAAGACTGGCTGCGGGGGTAAGGGTATTCCAGGGGCAATTATTTGGAACAGCAACACTCTCATTGTATTATGTTTGATTGAATTCTTGTCTGCACTGAACAAATGTTAAGCTTTGACTATTCCAACCACAGTAATGCAAAAACAAGTGCTTACTTAGGTATACATTAGCTATAGCTGCTCTATCTATTTGGATCGGTCACAACTCTTAACATGAACTGCTTATACTACGAGACCGGACGGTCGCTCACCTCCTCTATACTACCGTACATCGGCAACCTGATTGCATGCTGCGTGTGGCAATTCAACGAAGTCTAGTAATTAAGAAGCGAGTATGGATATTTATGAAACTCGCTTGCGCTCGTTTCATAATTTTTAATACGAGCTTCTTAATTACCATTAAGTTTTATAGGCGAGTTTCATACAACTTTTTATGCTCGACCATATTTCTAACTTGATTTTATTAATTTTCTTTGTATCTGACCTTGGCCAATGTTGTGAGATGTGCGCAGACGCGAAAGTATTGATTTTTTCCGAGGAACAGATGTTCACATTGACCTTGCTAGGCCATAAGAACCTACAGAGATAACACTGAAATTAAATTAGACATTGAAAAACGAGATGACAAATTGAATTTATTTGAATATTATTTACAATTAACGCTAATTATTATAGTAACAGAACATAACCTTCTGCGACAGTATTGGATTTCCAGCCTCCGTGACTTTTCGCTAATTCTCTTTCGATTGCATATCCGAGAATAATCTATACTTGCGGTTTTATAACGGTAGAAAGCTGACCTGCCATTGGCTGAACAGTTGTAACCTGAGTCGTCATTGGCTGAAAGACCTGACCTTTAATGAGTAGGTGTACTTTAATGACATGCATTAAAGGTCTGCTACCAGGTGTATAATTACTACATTTCGGCATGGTCGAGCATAAATGCTATTTATATTATCGTTTAATTTTTTTTTTTAATATTGCTTAAGGGCGAAATAAATGTTGCAACGTTACAAATTTATTTTTGAAACTTACTTCCGCACAGGAGTTTTAGTTCCAGAGCAGTATCGCTATGATATTGATTATTGCATGAATTAATTTCTGGCCAATTGGGCACAATTCGAGCAATTTTCTCGACTATATCTTCTGAGAATGTTTAACAGGAAATTCAGTATTTTCTTGTTCACGTGACAAAATAATACATATTCTAAAAAACGGACATAATTTAAAAAGAAATAAATACCAAGTACGAAACCCAGCATTCGTAAATATCACAAATTATTAAATCTATAAAAATATCGTCTCTCTTTGGTTAGGTTAGGCTCGGCAAAGTAACCTGTAACGTCGTAAACATAAAAACAAGTGACGGAAGATATCATTCAGAATTTATTGAACAAGGGTTATAATTGACTAAAATGTAGCCCGGCCGTTCTAATAGCAGTCTCTGAAATTTGACCAGTCGCAAGCAAAATAGGCTAATTCAAATACGAAATATTGTAGTCATTTAAGCTTCAAGCTTACAGAAGAATAGAAAGACAAGCTTTTAGTGGCAGAATGAAAAATCGGAATGCGAAATAAGAAGTAAAATATTAGAAGTAAACCCATTCTGGACAAAACGAATGACTATATAAAGTAATTGGACTCAACATGTCACAAGAATGAATGAATGTAGGCCTAGATTATTACAAATTTTGGAGTACCGGTCTCGAGGGAGATTTCTGAAACATTTGACAGACGACATTAATCCGACCAACGAAAAGGACCACCTGGTCTAACGTTCGTGGATGATGAGTGTTGCTGGTGATATAAACTACAGTGAACAAAGAATTGGTTAGTTTACAAAAGGGAAGGCTGGAATGCACACGATTGAAGACTAACAAGTTTGGCACGTTAAGAAAGGGTTTATTTTCAGCATTAAGTCAAATCTGAAAGGAATTCTTTTGGATTAAAATAACATTCACTTTTACTCGTATTCAGCTGAAGTATTTATACTTGAGATATAACACTTGATGAGGTCCTTTTGACGTTTACATTAATAATTTTGAACTGCAGAAATTCTTCCTTTCACAACAAAATTCGTGAATAGAATGTTTAATAGAAATTATTTTGAGAATGCATTCAATAACTCACAAGACACAATAAAAAATACACTATAAATAATAAGAATACAAAATATAGGCTGAAACACTGATTAGTGAAACCTGCAATGAAGGAGAAAAGGAACTGGCCGTCTTACTCCATTATCTTCTGGCTTAGTTGCCTCATGATGACTTTTTGTTGTCAGCTGTGACGTTTCAATCCGTCTTCAGACAGTCAACTTAACAACAATTTGCTTAATGAAATATTCATTCATTCATTCATAGTTTTGTACCCAATGTCCTTCACTACAAAACCAGCATTCTCTAAACTTCCCCCTTTTCCACCGTCCTCTTCGTCTCCGCATACAATCCATATAATTATCTTAATGTTGTCTGTCATCTGATAGCTTCTTCTGCCCTGAAAACTTTCTTCGTTCATCATTCCTTCCAGTGCATCCTTCAGTAGGCAGTTTCTTCTTATCCAATTACCCAGCGAATTTTATTTTTCTCTTTCTGATCAGTTTCAGCATTATTCTTTCTTCACCCGCTCTTTCTAACATAGAATAATTAAATGCAGTAGGCATATAATATAATATAATATAATATAATATAATATAATATAATATAATATAATATAATATAATATAATACAATATATGGTATGTTATGATATATATGACATGACTTGATATGATATGATATGATATGATATGATATGATATGATATGATATGATATGATATGATATGATATGACATAAAATATGATACGATACGATACGATACGATACAATACAATATAATATAATATAATATAATATAATATAATATAATATAATATAATATAATATAATATAATATAATATAATATAATATAATATAATATAACATAACATAACATAACATAACATAACATAACATAACATAATATAATTATTTTGAATAAATTTTATTCAGCTTCCTCGAAGTGAAGGCTGCCTAGAAAACAAAGCTTACCATAAAATTGTTTTTTTTTTGTTTTAGTAAATGGTAGGTAAATAATTATAATGAAAAAAATAATGGAGTAGGAAAAGACAAATAAATAACACAATTATAAATAATTGAAAACGACTAAACAAAACATCATTAATTCCAGAAGAAACATAAAAGTTCCTAGTATCTATTTGCTGTCAGTGATCACAGTCGCCTATTTAGCACTAGTTGCAAGACCCAACTTAAGTGAGCAGATCGCCATAGGAAAGAGATCAATCTATTTAAGTGTAGAATTTTTATAGATCCCTTCACTGCAGACAGAGATACTTCAGTGACAAGAGTTTGTCTAGATCAAACTGCTTGCAAAAACGCGCGAATCTTTTTGTGATGGTCCCTCTAGCCCCAATCAGTAATCCAATAACTAATACAATACAATACAATACAATACAATACAATACAATACAATACAATACAATACAATACAATACAAATAGTGTAATATAATATAATACAATCTTTTTGAGTATTAAGACGTTGAATGTTGTGTAAATTAGGTTTAAGTGATATTTCATAAGATAGAGGAAATAAGTCTATCTCTAATACACACAAAAATATTGAAGTCAGAATCAGTCATGCTGCCTGACACGCCCCCGAAGTGCGGTAATTGCTGAGAACCCTTGTTAGCGACTAGAATCCCCAACTCAGACATGTGCCAGGTGGCATTATAAGAGCTCTGCTCAACTGTTATTAACAGATTTAACAACAACCTGCGACCAATACTGGAAGCTATCTATTTGTGTAATAAATTTCAATGAAATTATTATACAATGCAACGTAAGATTTAGCTAATATTACTCGCTAAAACTGCAATTCCTGTAAGTTCTGTTATATTTAGGATTCAGACTGCTTCCTTCTGATGCAAACTTAAATCCAGGGTGAAAAATGTAGCCTACTGTTTTGTAAGTAAAAACGAATCTGTTGAGAATCGAAATAACGAACTTGTGGTAAACAGCGCTTGTATTAATAGACTATGAATGTCTGCGTTCAGTTATGCGGATGACGTAAATATGTTGGGAGAAAATCCAGAAACGATTAGAGAAAGCACGGATTTTTACTTGAAGCAAATAAGGAGATAGGTTTGGAAGTAAACCCCGAAAAGACAAAGTATATGATTATGTCTTGTGACCAGAACATAGTACGAAATGAAAATATAAATATTGGAGATTTATCTTTTGAAAAGATAGAAAAACTGAAGTACCTTGGAGCAATAGTAACAAATTTAAATGACGCTCGAGAGAAATTAAACGCAGAGTAAATATGGGAAATGCCTGCAATTTTTCTGTTGAGAAGATTTTATCACCCAGTGTGCTTCAAAGAAGCTTAAAGAATTTATAAAACAGTTAGGACTATTATCGGTTGTTCTGTATGGTTGTGAAACTTGGATTCTCACTTTGAGAGAGGAACAGAGGTTAGAGAATAAGGTGTTTAGGAAAATATTTGGGGCTAAGAGGGATGAATTTAGAGGAGAATGGAGAAAGTTACATAACGCATAACTGTATGCATTGTATTTTTCACCAAACTTAATTAGGAACATTAAATCCAGACGTTTGAGATGGGCAGGGCATGTAGCACGTATGAGTGAATCCAGAAATGCATATAGAGTGTTAATCGGAAGACCTGAGGAGAAAATACCTTCGGGGAACCAAGACGTAAATGGGAAGATAATATTAAAATAAATTTGAGGGACGTGGGATATGATGGTAGGGACTGGATTAATCTTGCTCAGGATAGGGACCGATGGCGGGCTTATGTGAGGGCGGCGATGAACCTCCGGGTTCCTTAAAGCCATTTGTAAGTAGGTGATAAGTAAGTAAGTCTGACTTCGGAATATTGTTTACAAAATTAATAAAATATATTGGAAATGTGTTTAGGAGTCTGCTCTGAGACTTCATTTCGATTTTTGCTTGGGGACAATATTTTTTAGGAAAGACCATATAGAGATATTGTGTGACGTTACTCCCTCCCCAATTCCTCTGAAATGAACTATTGTCCATACCGTAAACTGGGGCAAACTTGACCATAAAATAAAATAATTTAGACCATGATATGAAATGCACTGAACATGGTTTTAAAGTTAATTATTTATTATGCATTTCTGAAATATATCTGTTTGCCTACTTTAATTCACAAATAGGGTCGATATTATGCTTTATTTTATTTATTTATTTGTTTGTTTATTTATTTATTTATTTATTTATTTGTTTATTTCTATTTATGGTCAAGTTTATCACACTTAAGGGGTTAGGTACACCTTACAGCAGTAAAATTTTCGGAAATATTCAACATTTTTTTCCTTCATTACTGTACCTTGTACAATAATGAAAATTGGTATGTGTGAAACACTGTCCTTGTGCTATATGATAAAAATATTTTTACGGTTAGAAAATATTTATAATTATACATTTTTTTCAAAATTCAAAACGGTGGCATTCACTGTGCAGTGATGAAGCGTTTCCTCATAACTCGTAAACTTTGTAACTTTTTCATATTCTCTCCCTTTTATCTTATTGCTCCTTTATGTGTACAATATCATGCTCTTTCAACTACATTCCTTAATAAATAATATTTTTTTATTTTGCATTAGAAGAAAATACTGATATTTAATCATTTTTAAAATGAATTTATTTTTATCAGACAATCTATCAAAGGGAGAGAAGTGACTTTGCATCATTTTGTAGATATGACATGCATAAATACACACAACAGATTTCATCACATAATATTTGGTAGTTTTTGAGTTATGTGGGAAACGCTCCATCACCGAACAGTGAACTGAATTTTGAAAAAAAAAAAAAAAAAAAAAAAAAAAAGTAAATAATTTTTTAAATCGTAAAAATATTTTTTTTTTCATCCTAACAGAAGGACAGTGTTTTACACGTACTAATTTTAATTATTGAACAAGATACAGTAATGGAGGAAAAAAAAAAAAACGTTTATGATTTCCAAAATGTTACTGCTGTAAGCTGTACTTAACGCCTTAACAATACATTTTCTGTTTCCATACATAGGACTACTGTTAACTTCTTATCCTACTTTTAAGATACGTAATTTACGTGCATTTACTGTTATTGTGACGCAGATGGCAGCAAATGAACACGCACATTTTTATTAATAAATAAATTTTAATTTTATTCAACAAAAAACATATTTATAATATGTTACAACCACTAATATAGCAAAGAGTAACACCTTGGTTTCATTGGAACAAAGTCATTAACTAGCTCTCTTTTATTTCTTAAGCGTTTGTAAAATTGTAAAGAAAAAATACAATTTCCACATTTGTTTATTACTACTCGGCTATTAATTTTTTTTTAATCTTAAACTCAGGGACGGCAATTGCTCCCCCGGTCTCCCTTTAAATGACGCTTCTCAATCTGCTCAACATTCTAAGTAGAATTTATATTTTCGGTGTCTTTTAGCTGTATTATGTCATCAATCATCATCATCATCCATAGCGCTACAGCCCGGATCGGCCCTCGGCTTCCTTAAGAATTCTTCTCCATCGGTCTCGATCTTCAGCCACCGTCCACCAGTTCTTCACTCCAAGCCTCTTAATGTCATCCATAACACAGTCTATCCATCGTAGCTTTGGCCTTCCAACTCTTCTTCCTCCAGCAATCCCATGTTCCATCACCTTCCTAGGTATTGCACATTCATCCATTCTCTTAACATGCCCTGCCCATCTCAGACGAGCAATCTTAATGGATGTTATTATATCGGGAGACTCATAAAGCTGGTATAATTCGTTGTTATATCTTATTCTCCAAGTTTCACCATCCCTTACAGGTCCAAAAATCCTTCGCAATATCTTCCTTTCGAATGAGGCCAATCTAAATTTATCCCTTTCGCTAAGAGGCCACGTCTCTGATGCATAGGTCAACACTGGTTTTATTAGGGTCTTATATAGTCTACATTTTGTGCCACGAGATAGAGCTGTATTATGTAAGCTACTTAATATGGCCCAGCTTCTGATATAGGCCTATTTTTGTAATTTCAGCCAAATATTGTATCTTAAGAATAAAGATATGTCGTTGTGGTATATTCAGTTAAATTTTACACATATGAATGCCTTCTCTTGCACTGCAGGTAGTCAAAGAAATGCCACATTACTCTCGAAGTATGACAGTTAACAGATAATGCCAGGTAACAATTCCTGTCGTTGAAGCAGATACAGTACAAGTATAGTTGAAATGTGCCAGAGGTAACATTTTACTAGGCCTATTTGAAAGGTCTTATACTGATTTTTATTGCTTCCTAGAAATAATAACCTGACATTTCCCAGGTGCGGGAAACATTCACGCCTGATCGAAGCTCTCAAGTTATAGCTACTTAAGACTGCTATCTACGTAAGGGAATTAATTTTCCGTGTAGGCTGAGTTACACCCTACAAATCCTTCTCTGAATTCATCAGATTGTAAGAAGTAGCAATCATATTAAATATATATATATATATATATATATATATATATTATACCACGGGGACACATGTCACAAATGCTATTTTCTACAAAAGGCTACCGAAAATAACTTTAGGCTTAAGATAATGAATTTATCTCATTTTTCATACATTCCATAGCCGCTTATTTCATCTTGATTCCACAGTTTACTTAGAAATTTTATCAACTCCAACTGTGATAGGGTCTACTTTATATTTACCCGTGGGAACGTGGTCAAAAATCTTGTTAGTAGCGAAACGCGTAAGACGTGGGGAGTAGAGTCATAAGTCACATTCATGTAACTACTAGGCCTACTTTTACTACAGTATTTAGCAAATATCGCAAACACATTTGGGTGAAACACGTCAAATACACTAATGAGCAAATATAGGCTATCTGAATGGCTAATAATACTTCGTTAAATTTATAAAAGTTACATTTTAATAAAAGTAACAATAATAATAATAATAATAATAATAATAATAATAATAATAATAATAATAATAATAAAATATTAAGCACTGAGTGGCTCAGTGGTAACCCACTAAATTTTCATTCGAGAAGTTATGGGTCAAACCCATAGCCGGCCAATCTGACTGAGGATTTTATGATTTCTCTCAGTCACAAAGATAAATGTCGAATTTGAAATTTACATACCATACTTTATCACGTCTTAGTCACCATTAGGGATAGGTGT
Source organism: Periplaneta americana (assembly GCF_040183065.1). Classification (NCBI taxonomy): domain Eukaryota; kingdom Metazoa; phylum Arthropoda; class Insecta; order Blattodea; family Blattidae; genus Periplaneta; species Periplaneta americana. The sequence goes on from NC_091117.1 coordinate 30,008,329, forward strand.
TTTGGTGAAAATGTGTCAAATTCTTCTTGCAAAATAATTTTGCAAATAAATTAATAAAATACCATAGTCTAATGATCGAAAATGTGACAGTAATTTCGAGAAAAATTTGCGATTACTTCTTTTTTCCATGCAGTATCCTACACATATAGGTAGGCCTACACAATTTTACTTACTGTATGTTAGCAATAATCTTATAGCTACATGGCATTGTATTTGTATTATTCATGACAAAATGAAGCTGTTTATAATAGACCTAATAATAATAATAATAATAATAATAATAATAATAATAATAATAATGTGTAGCCTACCCTTTGTAAATCAGTCTTATTTTTACTTAACTCACTTTTATACAAAATCCCAGTCATCAATAATTTAATTGTTCCCGAAGTCATTAAAGGAAATAAAAGAATTCACAAGTACATACTAATTTGTCTCCTTATTTTCTTGCAGCTAATAGTCTATCCCCAAAACTAATATAGGCATAGACCCTACTGTGTTTCTTGAAAACATTTTTTAATTGCCCCCTTTTTTGCTTTTATCGCAGGAATGAAAGATTTTTTTTTCGCGGAAACACTCATTTTTCTCGAAAATTCGGGACAAATTTACTATCATAAATCGGTCATATTTATGATAGAAAGTTGTTATAAGTTCTCACTTGTTCGTAAAGGGCCTAGCTCCCTGTCACATTTCGCTTTTATCGCTAATAACAAAGAAATCCGGCCCTGATCACTATTAAGATATTATAATCATGAATAAAACTGGAATCATTAACTGACTGAAAGCCATACACTACAACAAATGACAGTAGAAGCAGAATGTCAACAATAGTCCACGCCTACTGATTATACCCAAAGATCCTACACACATGATATGGCGTAGATATTGAAGTTTGTAAGCCTATAAATAAACTTCTTCTTTTTCTTTATTGTAGCTAAGTTTAAGGCTATTAGTCTGTTGCACCTCAAGTGTCTGGTCACAGCAGCGTTTCTTCGGACGTCCCGGATTCATATGCAGTATTTAAATGAAAGGTCCTACAGGAAATCCCTTTTCTTAGCCTATATTATTTTAAGTAGAGCCTCTATTTCCCTAACTAGTTTAATATCAATGTATGAAGCCTTTTAAATACATTATCACATTAGTCCGTTATGGTACAGTTACACACATTTAAAAAAATGCAATAAATACAGTATAATAAAGAAAATTAGGCTATATATCTGCTCACAAAAGCATCACAGAATCACAAATCTTGTCTTAAATGCAAGCTAAAAGACTGCTAATCAATTTTGTTTGATGATTTTTGAAATTTAAATTTTTATAGCCTAAGTTATTTTTATTTTGCATTTTTATGAACAGAAAGAAAAATTGAACGTCTATTTGAATCCACTAGATTCAAAACCCCCTAAAGACCTTTTGTTCAGAATTATGTTATGCCCATATATTGCTTGCTAAGAATGAAATCTAATGACTAATATAGTTTGAATTCAAAAAGCCACAAAATTTGAAGCAAAAGGCTTGTTAAAATTCACTGTTAGGTTGAGAATTCCCTCTATTTGCTACCGGTTACTGTCAAAATCATTTAATTTGTGAAAGTGGATGTAGGGGATTTTGAATCTATAGGATTCATTTTTAACTTAGTCTTAATTTGCGATTTGACAATTGCCTCTTACAAAATTATTCATGTATAATGTGAGAATATGCCCAGAAAATTTTATTCAATTACCTCTGTTATTGTCTGAGATATTAAATATTTAATGTTGAAAAATGTACAATGAACAAACTTCGGATATTCAACGGAGAAGTTCGAGCACACGTATTTAAAAATGGCGTAAAAGCAATTATTTTCTTCCTAACGACCTTGAAATTTTGCTCAAATGAAGTCAGTAGGGTATTTTTAGGCTAAAAATAAAAAAAAAATGTTAATTTTGACACATAAGCTCCTTTCCTTTAACAAATACTGTGAATTATATGAAGTACAGATGAGTACAATATAGGCTGTATCTGTGAATTGATACTAAGTTAATTCTATATTTCAGTAGCTTATCCGTTACAAATAATTTAAGTGAAATATCATACACTTTGGAATTTAAAAATAAATTTTATGTGCAATAGAGAAGACAAAATGTATAATTTAATTTGAATAAATATTGATTTTATTTTATTTCAGTTTCTCCTGTATATGAAAGTTAAAGGAAATATTTACAAAGAAGAATAGGCTAATTAATATTCTGGTATTTGCCGATGATATGATTGTAATACAAGATACTGAAATAAAACTTCAAAAAGCAGTATATGAACTGAATAAAATATGTCAGAAGCATAACTTTAACATGTCAAATACAAAAACAAAAGTAATGGCATTTCAAGGCAAAAATACTGTAAAATCTAAGATTGAAATAGATAATAAAGTAGTAGAACAAGTAACAAATTTTAAGTACCTGGAATGTGATGTGAGTTACAAAAAGGATAATGATATAAAAATAAAATTACAATCATTCCAGACAGTATGTGGCACAATTAATAGAACTTTGAAGAATAAAAGCAGAAAGGAAACAAAAATGAAATTCTACAATGTAATGGCAGTCCCTACTCTTTTATATGGAAGTGAAAGTTGGATTACAACAAAACCTGAAGTTAGTAAAATACAAGCGGCAGAGATGAGATTCTTGCGAAAAGTTAAAGGATGCACGAGATTATAGAATTAGAAATGAAGATATTAGGCAGGAACTAGGAGTATACCCACTTATTGATAAAATAGACAATTACAGACAAGATTGGAAATTACATGTAGACAGAATGGACGACTACAGACTTCCCAAGAAAGCAATAAATTATAAACCAAAAGGACGAAGATATCGGGGACGACCGATGAAAAGATGGAGCGACCTTTGAAGCCGGAACGGGCAATTGCCCATACCATGAAGTGAAGAAGAAGAAGAAGAATAATAGGCTATCTTTCTAGACATAATAGACAACTGAATTGTTACGCGCATGAAGTGTTAAATTACAACGAAAAATTATGTGGCATCTCCGCAACATCATTCCTTACTCCACAATTTAAATGTAGCTGGCTGCAAGGTTAGAACTAACGATGTCTGCACGTGGTAATACTTACTGGTGGGCGAAGCGGAGCGGTAGACCGGCATCCAGGCGAACTGAGTGGCCAGGCCGTGCGGGAACCCCCAGCAGGGGGGCCCTCCGGCCCCTGCGGGCTGGTGCAGGCCGCCCAGCGTGACGCCGGGGTGAGGCAGCGGCTTAGGTACGACGGGCGGAGACGCGGCGACGACGGCTTCCTCGGTATCCGTGACGCTGCAGTCGTCCCTCTCAGCCGACGGGCTGGTCGACCTCCGAGCGCCCCCCGAGTCCTCCACGGCACAGTGCAGGTACTCGTGGCGGTTGTACAACCCCTGCTCGTCCTCCGAGGGCCTCGTCCTTTCGTCCTCCTCGTCATCCACTTCCAGTTCCTCGTCCTCCAAGTCCTCGTTACACACGTCGGCACACCTCAACGCATCACTATCATCGTCTCGTTCCCTCGAGTCCTGGTGTGACACCCCGAGAGGAGACAACGGTTGTGTTAAAGTACTTTGATCACTCTTAAATAATGTTTTATTACTATACACCAAACCTTCTCTACTCAGATCATCCCCTGAAAACTGTCTCGTTTGGCCCATGTTTTCTTTAGGACTAGCGCTGGGCGTTGTACATGCCTTACTGCCGTTCAGTCTACTAGAATTGTTGCACGTCGACAAAAGAGAGTCTACACTGAAAGATATCTTGTGTTTGAGAAACGTGGGAGCTCCTGCAGTTCTGTTGCTGGTGCAGGATTCCGCCATTGTGGGAGAAGGTGAAGATGTTGATGGAGTACAACTTCTCGTGCTCATGTCTCAGAAAGGTTTAAATTATTTCATACACTTCAAGACTAGCGATGTTACTGATTTTACACACATAACATGCATCAAAATTACACTGTAACACCGTTTATACATGTCTGTAGCTTTAGAGTGGACGTGAATTATGAATAAATTACCGTTAAAAGTTAGTTCGAAGAGATAATTAGTCATTTGACTGTTTAAATATATTTTAAATTGTTCTGATGTGTGCTTACAAACCGCTGTCAACACTTTACACCGTCAGATATTTTAACACACATAAAAATAATGCTACACAGGGCATAAACCAATCCTACAACACGCACTGCGTCTTAATTCACACGACAAAAAACACGTCACTTTTTGTTTATCGTATATCCAATACTTATTTATTTATTTTTTAACTTCACCTTTGTTACACCGCTTCACTAAAACAATTACTGTTAGACATCATAATCATAAGAGAGAGAGAAAACAAACAACAATAAAAAAAAGATGGAACAGTTTTCGAAGTAACGGAAAAAAAAGAAGGATGTAACAAAAGACGTAGCTGCTGCGTCTCACCCACGTTCACATATGGCTTCGAGTGACAAGTTATAGCAGAGCTGCGATCAGCTATCGCATCTCGCCTAGGCCACGCCTCCCACCTCATTCACTGTCACTCTCCCCCTCCACCACGCGAGATGTTGGCCAATCCGATGCGAGACAGGCCACGCCTCAAGCGGGCGGGTCTGCAACTACTTGTCGGGCCAATCAGGGAACAGTACAACTGGCGCGCCACGCTCGGATAAATAAGTCAACAGGTAAAAACCTCTCGGAGGAGATCATTTGCAGCGTTTAAAATGTAAAACGGTCACCTTGAGTGTTTTGGAATCTCTGCTGTGACTTCATCAGCACGCCTGTGGGCATGTGACATCACAGCTCAGATTCGCTTTTGTTCTGTGTAATTCGGAAGATAATTTTACAAGCTAGAATAACACCTATGTTACGAAAGGTGATTTCCGATTTTAAATTAGCACAAGGGTAACAATATTAGTGACAATGAATATGATGAGAACTATAGGCCTAACAATAACAATATTTAGCTACGTTAATATTTTTAAATATACGAAAATTCAAAATTTATAAATTAAATTGGTCATGCGGGGTAAATTTCTTAATTTGTATTTGTTTAAATTGAGGAATTGGAATAAATATTTATATGCTAAAATTGTTTGTTTTTTTCGTCTATTTAGACCTATTTACATGCTTATTTATGCAATCTAATTGGAAATCAACAACCAAATTAGTCTAAACATCATCTTCACGAATAATAAAAATAATAATAATAATAATAATAATAATAATAATAATAATAATAATAATAATAATAATAATGTAGGGGAGAGTCGGGTAGTATCGGACATCGGGTAGTATCGGACAGTGCGTTTCTTTCATCTACCACCATATGGTAGTACCTGAATGACATGGTTACGTTTCTCTATGCGACATCACAGAAACGTAACCATGTCAATACAATACTATCATCGTGTGGTAGATGAAAGAAACTCACTGTCCGATATTACCCGATGTCCGATACTACCCGACTTTCCCCTAAGACCCATTATTATTATTATTATTATTATTATTATTATTATTATTATTATTATTATTATTATTATTATTAAAACTCTGAATCTCGTCGTTTCAATTTGATGAAGACGGCAGCTACAGATTTGTTCAGCTTCTCATCTGAAGACAGCGTTCGATTTCTAAAAAACATGTTGTTAAACTTGGGAAGTTTCAAATGCATCAATTTCCTATATGATTCATTCATTCATTCATTCATGTTAATATCCAGCAGCAATTAGCCTAACCAATAATAGGATTGTATTGTATTGTATTTAATTACACTCCATGGTAGGCCTATTCGTAATACACCACTTCACAGCTAGAATATGGAACATATAAAAAAATCGTAATAGTAGGCTACTACGAAGTCTTAATTATAGTCACAGTCTAATGACAGAAGAGCTTTACAATAGCCTATACTAGTATAACACAAGGAGTTAATATTGATACTTAATACAAGACAGAAATAGGCCTATTCATGCAGCGTCTTTGAATGTCATAAATTCACCTACAGAATAGAAGACGTGAGAAATTATGTACTTTTTTAATTTGGTCCTAAATAATCTTATGCTTTGAGTTTGATTTTTTATAGTCCTATCCATAGGGAGGCTGTTAAAAATTTTACTGCCATATAACGCACTCCTTTTTGATAGCACGATAGACTTGCCGATGGAGTATGAAAGTCATTTTTTGAAGCGTAGACTAGGCCTATTTAATTATGCTATGAACTTGTTGAATTAGTTACGAAGTTTTCACGATTACATAGCAGGAAGTTTATTAATGAAAAAATATACTAACACAAGGGTTACGTTATATAAATCTCACAAGGGTAGCTGCCCTTCAGTAAGGGTTGCCAAAAGATACAGCATACTAAACAAATAAAATAAAAATAAACATTTGCGTTATCACTATTTACGATTTTTATTTCCAAATGGAAGCTACCCTTGGGAAAGCACTTTTATTCAATAATTACCAGCAATCGAACAGAATATAAGGAAATTTAGGTTTACAGGTGATTACGTAAAATCTGAACAGAATATTTCATATAGCAATAATTTTCAAAATATATAAAGGAATTCCAAAAGACTTAAAACATTCAACTGAGAATTTTGGAATTGTTCCCCTTGCTCCGAACAATAGGCCAAATACTTCAATCTGTCCTTGTATATGATAATAATCCCTAAAGTATTGAATTGTAGGGTCATAGATGGTCTTCTTTTCTTCAACAATATTAGTGACAATGAATATAACAATAACTATAGACCTAACAATAACAATATTTAGCATACGTTAAATTTTTTAAAATATATGAAAATTAAAAATTTATAAATTAAATTGCTCATACGGGGGTAAATTCCTTAATTTGTATTTCTGTTTTATGTAGCCTATAGGCCAATAAAATTTCTTGATGTATCTTTTTAATGTAAATAAATAAATAAACTAAAAAAAATGAATGAAATTTAGTTCTATAGACCTAGATCTACAAATTAGCAGTTAAAAAACATATTAATTATTTTTTTCTTCCTCATGAAAAATTATTTTCTGTACTGTCACATAGAAGGTTTCATAAAAACAACGACAATATACTTCTTTGTGCATCTCTGTGTCACATTTTGCGTTTATCGCTCATAACAAAAAAAAAAAAAAAAAAAAAAAAAAACAGAGGCAGGAGAAAGAGATTTAGAATGTATGTTGTGTAAAAGATTGTGATTTCTCATTTCTTTCGTAGTATCACAGAAGCTTACATTGTTTATGAAGGATTCACATTGTATAGGCCTATCTATTAGCTTTACAATCTTTGGATAAAAGATTTTAACGCGTGGAATAGCTATAAACTACAACACTTGAAATAATCGCAATTATTCTCGTAACTGATTAATTCCTGGAGTCATTGGACAAAAATCTGTACGAACATATGAACATGAATTTTCGTTGCTAATTTAGCCAAGTTAGTTGTAATAGAATTACTGAGTACCGATGCGTATTCAAGTTTTGATCTCACGAATGTACATTATCAAAAATGAATCAGACTTAGAGAAACAATAAGTTACCCTATTGACCATATTAGTCCCAACAATGTAATAATTGCAAGATATAGGCCTACGTGCACTTAGGCCTATAGAGTAATAAATTATGAAAACTACGTGCAGTGAAAATAGAGTCTACTGTCAAGGAATACTCCAAGATCTTGGACACTAGCTGTTTCTGTTAGTAAATTTAGTCTAGGGGCCTATACCATTTTAGTCCAGGAAACAATAAAATTTTTATGCCATTATCTTCATACCGTTAATTTTTTAATATCTGTAGTGTTTCTTTGAAGAGACCGGTAGTCAGCAATGGTTTTATTTAGTACGATAGCATTTTAAATCGTCAGCGGATTATTCTAGTACTGATATTATCTGTGAAAGTTATAAACAGAAGAGGTCCTAAAGTTGAGCTTTGAGGCACTCCATACTAATAAAAATTCAGTTAATCAAATATTTTAAATCAGTCGTACACAGGATTGTTTGGAATAGTTTCCCAAATCAATTTCTGTAATTTGCAGAAGGACCGGTGTTTCAAAATTTACAGAGCAAGGTATTTTCTTTCTTAATTTCTTTTTTCTGTTTTTGCTTTTCTCTGTTTTTTTATTGCTTTTTATTTTATCTCTCTCTTTCTTTATTTCCTTCGTTACTTTTATTTTCTCGTTCTTTTCTTTTTATCCTTGTTTTTACTTTTATTTATTTCTTTTCGTCTCTTTCTCTCTTCCTTTCTTTACATAATTTATCTTGTTTTCTTTCATTCCTTCTATTTTTATTTATCTTCATTATTCATATTTTCTGTTCCAGTAGGTTGTATCTGGCCTGTAGAGCACATTCTTCACCTTATTACTTGTTTACGCTTTGTACTCTCTCCTCAGGCATTTTAAGTCAAAATTCTGGTGTGACGCTCCGGTCGTTGTCCTTCGCCGTAAGAGAGGTTGTTTCTTTTGTGGTGTTCACTTCAAGACCCTCTCTTGAAAAAGAAAGCGAGACCCACTTTCAAACTGCAGCAAATGTCATACTCTAAATAGAAAAAATTGACTTTGAAAAGAAAGAGCAACTGAGACACCATAAAATAGGAAAAGTAATACTAAGGAAGAAAAATGAAAGACTGTTGGACATCCAGCAAATGAGTTTTCACAGTCCACTTAAAGGGCAACCTGACGTATCACACAGACCTGTGCAGTAACGTTTTAAAAATACAGTAGAACTTGGTTATAGCGACCTCGTTTTGTGCGACACCTCGTCTATAACGTCAAATATTCTGTGGTCCCAACTAATTCCCCATAAGACATATGCTTTTCTACCTTGCTTTATACAACAAACGCATATAACGTCATTTTCAACCCCAGTTTGGAATAAGATTTTCTAAGAACCAAAGTATTTTAAGAAATATTTTGTTGAAATCTGACCCTGACACATTCTTTACAGTCTCCTTCTGTCATAGACCTGTGGAATGCAGGCGGATTCCCCACCCCATTGTAACCTGCCCGAATTCATGCGGTATTAGATCAGTTCCGACAGGAAGTTTTCATTAAGTGCACGCATTTTAACGCAGTACGGCCACTAAAAGAAGTGAGTGACGCTTTAGAAGTCATTAGAATTATGAACACGATCTATGAAGCTAGGGAAGGGAGCAGTGAAATTGCAACTGAAATTATGAACATAGAACGTAATTTAGCCCTAGAAAGTGTGTATTGGGCAAGTAGAAGACAACAGAGTAAAATGACTGATTACTTCACTTCTAAGTAAACTAGTTTAGTGAGTACTGAACAACTGTTTTAATACAGAATACTGTATTTATAATTGTAGGTCTACGTGTATTTTATTATGTTCATTGTAGGCTTAAAAGTCAATACATAAATCTAAAATAGGCCTAACTCTAATTAATTTTTTTTATTTTTCAATTTCCACCTCACTAGATTGATAATGTGAATCTCGGCTACTACGACACTCGTTTATAACAACATAATTTTTAAGGTCCCTTGGATGTCGTTATAACCAAGTTCTACTGTAGGCCTATTAAAATATTAAAGAGATTTTAATCGACAGAATTATGTTATTGGGCCTATGTAAACTAGTTTTTAAGGGAACCAAGTAGTAATTCTATTGCACTCTGTAGCTAAAAAGTATGATTTCTTAAATTTAAAATTAATGTTTTTAATCACGATAGCCGATGGCCCAATCTGGGGCTTTTCTGTCATTTTATCGAATAGGTCCTAAATTATTCCTTTAACTTTTTTAAAACGAAAATAGCTGATCCTCAGGAGCATAGGGTGGAAGTTCTGAATTATTTCTAATTTCCTCTCCTCCTCCTCCTCCTCCTCCTCCTCCTCCTCATCATCATCATCATCATCATAATCATCCTTCTCACGTGTATTAGACCTTTACTGCCCTGTTACACTCTCAAACCACCGTTTGTTAGTTCTCCCTCAGACTGGCAGACTAAAGGCTGGTCCACAATAAACCGGGAACGAGAACCAGAATGAGAACGGGAAACGGAGGACGTAAACGTGAAGATTTTTTATTCACAATAAATCGAGAATAGAAACGATTAGGCTATGTCAATAACGATATGTAAAGTTGATATTACGCATTCTGATGTTATTTGTGTAGCTATAATTAACCAATGACATTCTCTCATGAGTAGGCTAGATTTTGATGAAATTGCACCTTTTTCTATTAGGCCAGAAACATAGCTGCTTTAGTATTTATATGTTAGCTAATAAACTAAGTGTTTTAAGATACATCTGTTAAGGATTTTTTTTTGCATTTTTTGCCTGTTTCAGCTCATAAGAGCATTTTTTTTGTTTTATTCGGTCATTTTTGAGGCATTTTCATTTAATTTTGGCCATAAATCCCCATTATTAATGTAAAATAATGTTAATTTCCTTTGATATTTTCTCGACATATTTTGTCCATTAATACCCATTATTTTGTATACAGTAATATTTTAATCGTTTTCCTACACAAATATTGCCATTTTAACGTAGTACACCCCATGTAATGGATCAGTCCAACCACCCCTTCAATATAGACTCCTCCATACCTGCTAGTTCCGGATAAGAGTGGCCTTGTGGTGGACTACATGGAAACTACATCAGGTAAAATAATTAAAGTGTACTACTTAGAAAAAATTGTGTAAAATTAAATAAATTTAAATGTTAATACTAGAATTTAATTTAATTACTAGTCTAAACATTACGTAGTACAAAACCTCTTTTCCTACTAAGCCAATTATGTAAGATCAATATTTAGGGCATTTTTAAGGGCATTTTTGAAAGATTTTTAGGTCATAAATGCATTGTTTATAGGACATTTTTTCATAATTTATAGGTCATCAAAATCCTAGCCCTACTCATGAGTAGACCTACAAGCCAGTCAACATGAACACAAGTTATCCAACTTCAAAATTTATGGCACGGAGTATTTACAGTAAGAATTCAATTCACGTGGTAGTCTGCTTACATATACACGTAGCATATATTGAAAATGATTCTACTGAATTTCTGGGTTAGTTAGAAGCGATGGATGAAGAAGAAATTATGTCACGGCCTCCTTGCTACAAAATATGCGACGACCAAATAGTTTTTATGATGACAACCGAATGAATCCAGTAGGCTGTGATCGGAACCGATAACGGCAAAGTTAAAAATAGGCCAACGTTCACATTCCCGTTCCCGGGCTCCGACAAGCTGCTCACATTTAAATGAGGTCTATATGTATTTTGACAATTTTTCCGTTCTCGTTTTCGTTGTAGTTTCCGTTCCAGATTTATTGTGGACCAGCCTTAATTCAAAATTTACCGTGGAATTCGTGAGGTGTTCATTCATTCCACTTTTTTTTTTTCCCCCATTCTGTAAACGCCTATACGGTCTAGAAGAGGCGAAATTATACTTTTTTCCATAGGCTATAGGATATCTTCATTATTTTTCGTAACCATTCTGGCATTAGTCTATCCTGCTATTCTCAGGAATCTCATTTCATTAGCGCGAATGATCCATAGGAGCAGCAGCAGCAGACATTTCAGATGGACAGGGCATGTAGCAAGTAGCCTATGGGTGAATCCAGAAATGCGTATAGAGTGTTAGTTGGGAGACCTGGGGGGGGGTGAACCTTTGGAGAGGCCGAGACGTAGATGGGAGAATAATATTAAAATTGAATTGAGGGAGGTGGAATATCATGGTAGGGACTAGATTAATCTTGCTCAGGATAGGGACCGTTGGCGAGCTTAGCTATGTGAGGACGACAATGAACCTGTGAGTTCTCTAAAAGTCATTTGTAAGTACTGTAGGTAAGTATTATATTATTATTATTATTACTATTATTATTATTATTATTAATCTGATGATAATTAAGCCTAAGTCCCGCGCCGTAGCGTCGTGGTCTAAGACCCGTTACGGAACGTGCCGTAGGACAGGAATTTTCTCATTAAATTTCGGCCAATGTATGGGACCGGTGCACACCCAGCAACGTGATGAATTTGGAAAGCTACGGTGAGTAGCGAAATCTAGTTTCGAAAACCGGATAAATCGCAATATAGCGAACGCCAGTAGGGGAAGTTATCCCCACCCACATGAAATGTGCATTCGACACAACACTCGCCTATCACGTAGAGTGTCTGGTGAGCTAGTAGGGGAAAAGTGGAAAGGGTCATGGGCGGAGCTTTTACGTTCGCTACATTGCGATTTGCCCCGAAAACCAGTTATAACTGTTGGGGAGAATCATAGTGCTAACCACACATTACCCGTACTGATTGTATAATCAACTCAACTCTGATGAGGCATGTGACTAGTAGTCGATTGGTAGGCCTTTGCCCTCCATGGGCTGTCGCTCATCGGATTTGTGTTTGTTTGTTAAGATGGGGAGGAGGAATCGAAGTGAAAGGGAATGTTGAAAGTATTGTTGCAGATGAAAGTGATAATGGTGATCTGGAAGAAAACAAAATGAAGTAGAAAAAAGGGTTTAAGATAGACTTGAAGAAAATAAAGTTTAAGTTTACAATAATGAAGTCAATAATGATGGTAAAAAAAGACGATGACGAAAAAGAAGGGAAAAATCACTTAACGTTGATAGTTAACAGAAGATAACGTGATAACGAAAGTGTGATTTTTTTTTTTTTTTTTGTATAGGGACGTTGAGGTCTAATGTGGTCAAAACTTCCATTCATATGGAATGTAAACCTATTTACAGATAACTGAAAAAAAAAAATAGTAACCGTTCTCATGTTCTAGCGTTTTTATTTTATACCATCCCAAACTGATCACCCTGTAGAACAAAGGACAAACTGGATGGGCCACCTAACACGAATAAGTTATAGCAGAAAAATTTAATAAGACTGTATTCAACTAGAGGCTGACGGGCGTTGAAAGTGGAACAACTCAGGGAACGATAAGTTGACTTTTGAAGCTAGAACGAGCAATATGACCTACCTTATGTCTATAATGAAGATGACGTCACTGTCGGTGACTCTGACGATGGTGACGACTTCTATAAATACGAATAACCGCCTGTAATTTTTTTTATATTTATGGAGATTTAGTCGATTGGACGCCACCAGTCAAAACAAGACCAGCTTTATAACTTAACCCTCAACAGGTCTCCGTGGTAATTTTTGTTGAATATTTATGAGGTCCAGGGATCAAACAATTGCATGCAACGCGGTTGAACAAGTATCGATGGATCACAGTGCAAACATTTATCGTTGCTTAACTTTATACAATTTCCGTCACATTCTATTCGTGAGTTTTTCCCGATAATGCAGTGGCAATGCGCCTTGTTATCTCGTAACAGAAAAGTCTGTGATTGCATGCCAGATCTATCAACAGCAGCTTGAATTAATTTACTGCAACAGAAAGTACAACTTCAAGAAATGTCATACTTTTTATCTTTTATTACTTTGTTTCTTAGAGTAGTGTAAGTTATATTACTTTTTCCCACACTAGGCCTATTCCTTTTTTTTCTTTACTTAAACTTCTTATTTTATCCTACCTTTTTCTTTTTTTCCTTTGTAGGCCTATTTCTCTTTTCTTCCCTTAGCCTACATTTCTTCCTAAATTCTTGCTTTTCTTCATTTATTTATTCCTATATTCCTTGTTACTTTTGTTTCTCTCAACATAGGCCTATTTTTATTTAACTTATTTACTTACTTCCTTTTACATTTTATTCTTCATTTTTCTTTTATTCCCCTTCTTCTTTATCAGGTACTACAATTTCGTACAAGATTTGACCTTCTCAACTATTTTCCGCCATTCATTTCGGTCTTGGATGAGTCTTGGCCAATTCATTAATTCCAGCTTTCTTATTCATTCATTCATAGTGTTCTGCCCAAGGGCAGGTCTTTCACTGCAAACCCAGCATTCTCCAGTCTTTCCTATTTTCTGCCTTCCTCTTTGTCTCCGCATATGACCCATAGCTTTCTTATATCCTCTATCATATCATCTTTCCATCTGTTCTTGGATCCTCCTCTTCTCCTTGTATTCTAGGTTTTCAATTGAAGAGTCCACTGCAAGAATGATGGATGTCATTTGGAATACATTTTGCAGGAGAAGCGATTGAAAGTTTGAAATGCTTAGCGCTCAAAGCTTAACTGTGATTTTCCGATCATTACTGGACAATGACTATCAGTGTTAATGCCATGTAACTCTCTATGTACATTCTATATGTCACAGGGGCGTATTTTGCGGGCTACCGGCGGTAGCCCAAGGAAATTACAAAAGAAAAAGTTTATAATATAACATAATGTAATAATTTTGTATTATTAGTTCTACCATAGTAATTAAAATTAAAGTAATTGTTAGATATATTTTGTTTAATAATAGGGTCAGCGGTAGCCCAAACCCTTTAACCAGTATACGCCACTGATATGTCATAAGCTATGCATTGACAGTCGGTTCATTTTCGACAAGAAAGTGACGTCCATCATTCTTGCAGTGGACTCTTCAATTATATATTTTCTTGACTATTCTATCTTCATCCATGCGGTTGGTATGCCTGAAGCAAGCTAATATCTGTACCTTTATATGATTAATTATGTTATGGTTTTGTATTAATTTATTGAGTTGCATTTACTTCGAATTAGCCATCTGCCATCTCTTTCTTTAATTGGACCAAAAATCCTTCTCGACACCTTTCTTTCGAAAATTAGAAGTTTTTCAATAGCTTCTTCTTCAAGAACCCAGGTTTCGCTAGCGTCGGACCATCGGATCTGTGTCCCCGTAAGATATGCAAACTGAACCCTAATTCCTTCTCAGCCTCGGTAATTCATTTCTCTCCCTGCATTCCTATCTCTCTCCCTTTCTCTCCCCCCCCCCACTTTTCACAATTTTGAGCCTTCTTGCAGGACAGTTTATTTGCACTTGCAGTCCAGTGTTGTCAGTTCAACATGAACACTGTAGCACGGAGTGGCGAAAAAAATATTATTAAGCAAGTACGTAATAGCATTTTCGATGAAGAGAAACAAACAGGTCAATATCTGTTTTCTATAAATCAGGCAACGAAAATACCAACTGCGATCACAGGTGAGGCTTATTTTATTTCAGTTGATCATGTATTAAAATCACTTACTTAACTAATACTGATACAACATTTTTATGTAATTTATATAGGCAGGTCAGAGCGCCTAAAAAAGAAAATCAGGAGAGAGGGAGTCTGTGCAATAGATGAAAAGCTAGGATCACCAGGGAAGAACAGACCAAGGGAACCTTTAATTCTTGTAGGTGATATGAACCGATGTAATGTTTTAAGAAGAAAGATAGAATAATTTTATACCGTGCAGAAAGAAGTTTCGACATTGATGAAATTACTTTCGTAACAACGCAGTTTCTTTCTGGACATGGGAAATTTGGTACTTACTTCGACAGATTCAACATTCCAGCAGACATCGACTCTACATGCTCCTGCCGCGAACACCTTCACAGTGTGGAACACCTTCTATTTGACTGTCCTATTATTGAAGCAAAGAGATTTCAAATAAAGACACATCTTCTGGATTGCAACACAGAATACAGGACTCCACTATGTGAAGTAATAAAAAAATGTTGTTGCTACAGACAATTTATAGACTTGCAAATCTAGTCTTTCAGGTGAAGCTCCCTGTAAAGCAGATTTGAATAATTTCAAGGGAAAAATTGTTCCGGGGCCGGGTATCGATCCCGGGACCTCTGGTTGAACGTACCAGCGCTCTACTACTGAGCTACCCGGGAACTCCACCCAACACCGTCTCAACTTTTCCCTTTATATCCACACAACTCGCGCAGGCTGACGAACGCCAGAGACCCACAACGAGTGCACACAATCTCTGTGTGACTTGGAATTGTGGTTTTCTGTTAACGTACACAGTAACGTATATATTATGCAAATCTAGTCTTTCAGGTGAAGCTCCCTGTCCAAGTCACACCGAGATTGTGTGCACTCGTTGTGGGTCTCTGGCGTTCGTCAGCCCGCGCGAGTTGTGTGGATATAAAGGGAAAAGTTGAGACGGTGTCGGGTGGAGTTCCCGGGTAGCTCAGTGGTAGAGCGCTGGTACGTTCAACCAGAGGTCCCGGGATCGATACCCGGCCCCGGAACAATTTTTCCCTTGAAATTATTCAATTTATAGACTTGTTAAACTTCATCTTTAAAAGACTTTAGATACATATTTCACCATTATCTTTGTAAAAATAAGTAATATAGATAAGTAGTTTACCCATAACAAAAACTAACACCCTAGCATACCGCTTGGGGAATTAGGGTTCTTTTCCACGGATATTTAATAATAATTGAAGAAATTACTGAAGGTTGCTAGAGAAGCAATAATTTTCAAGGAGGGAGAGAAACGCTACGGAAAGTGATTCGAGACATGGGATTTAGGTTTAAAAAAATGTAGAAATACAAGATGTATTTTGATTGAAAGAAATGATATTGTGGCATGGAGGACCAGTTATTTATGACACCGTTTGACGGAAGTTTGGCAACCCTATTCGACAAGATTCGTGGCCTGCTGTTTGACGTGGTGGGAGGAAAGCGGGTGGAATAGAGTGAGTACAGGTAGAGATGGCCGATATTTCACAAACCGATATTTTGTCACAGGTATTTTTTTTGTCACAGATAAACCTGTGACTGATGACGCGAAATATCTGTGACAAAATATCGCTATCGAAATCTGCTCTGTATTCAGTACTCTGTGACTGATATTTTCTCCTCTACGTCGTAGGTTTGCGCGTGCGCATGATACAATAAGAGCAATCGGGCGGTAGTTTTTCCATCTTATTATAAATGATGTAGTTATTACACGATTTAAATAATAACACTTAATAGTGTGTAAAATCCTATCTGAACAACTGTTTTGTTTTGTAATTATTTTCCAATGTTTTTCCGAATACTTATGTTTCATTAATTTTTATTCTATGACTCAGTATTATAATATTAGTGCATGACTTAAAATAATTTATCCATTATATTATATACAATAAAAAGGATCAATTTTTAAAACGATTAGGATAATCATATAACCTCAATTTCTCCATATCCAACTACATTTAAAAATGATCAACTGGTTCAATATCTATAATATAACCTCTTGGTACATGAGGTTAACTTTTGACATGTTACTGCTCAGTTAGGTAAGTATTTATTTGTTAATGGTACATTGTTGGATTTTCCCATATAAATCACTGATGTGTGGTGTGTATAGAGAAATCGTATTCATATTTCACTGCTCTTCATTATTTCCTGCTAATTTTTATCGGTGTGACAAAATCACCGATAAAAGTCACAGATATTTAATTGTCACAGTCACAGTTGTCACAGATACTTGAAAATATCGTTTAAGCTCATCTCTAAGTACAGGCGTTAACTTTTTCAAGAATGACGACAGCGCTAAAGGGGCACAGATCCGATGGTCCGACAATACTTCCTCTGTGGTACCGTGAAGCGTGCTACCACCTGCCGTCTTCCCCAGCAAACCACGGGATCCTCACGGAGAACGTTTCAAGAAGCAAGAATCCACGGGAACGCTTGGAGTGCACGAGCTGGTGCTGACAGCAGAGCAGGCCTAAGCAGGTCTACACACGCAACCAAGCAAATTTATAATGTAATGGAAACTACCACTCACAACTGCATGAAGAAAAGTGGGGAGAAATGTAAGGGGTTGCAAGGGAAGGGTAGCTGAGAAGAAAGGGACGCAGGAGGGAAAATATTGGCTCTGGTCTCCAAGGAAATGAGCCGCATGAGGTGATTAGTCGTGTATGTGGAGTTGAAAGAGTCCCGGGTGCATGCGATGAAGACCCTTGGGAGGCAGGGAATTAGAGGTTGCCTGTTTTCGTATTTCTGGCACTGAAAAGAGTTGAGAGGTCAGCATCACATTTTGGTCATTTTGCAATGCCGACGCTTGTTTACTCTAGGCTGAGTGAAGGAAAACTTGCGAAACTAGTAGCGAAAAAAAGTCCTTACCTTCTTTTGTAGTGGATTCCGAACTCTCTTCGTTCAGTTAAATAATAATAATAATAATAATAATAATAATA
Source organism: Periplaneta americana (assembly GCF_040183065.1). Taxonomy (NCBI): domain Eukaryota; kingdom Metazoa; phylum Arthropoda; class Insecta; order Blattodea; family Blattidae; genus Periplaneta; species Periplaneta americana. Next base: position 30,026,332 of record NC_091117.1, read on the forward strand.
ATAATAATAATAATAATAATAATAATAATAATAATAATAATAATAATAATAATCAGAGACCGAAACTTTGGCAGAATGCCTTTTTAAATGTGTTAAATCTATCTACATTTTGAAAGTAGCCTAAATCTGTACGAATTCCTTTTTCGTTAACTGCTGCCAGTGTTCAAAATTTAAAATTTAGCGATAAATATAGACTAATAATACACAGTGAAAATTGTTTAGATCCCAAAAGTTGTAAATGTCCACCTCTGAAAGAAGCCACGTATGTCAAATATCTGGGTATCATTATTGATCAGAATTTAAAATGGCCTCATCACATTACTTATCTTTGTAAGAGGCTTCGTAAAACAAATGACAAATTCGTTAATCTTCGATGCTACTTACCTATTAGAGTTCTACGAAATGTTTATTTGGCCATTATTCAGTCTATCATTCAATATGGTATATTGTTTGGGGTGGAAGTACAAAAATTAATCTTAGTCCGTTAAATTTACTACAAAAACGAATAATTAAAATTTGTTTGAAGAAACGTTTCGATTATCCAACTAAATTAATTTATTCTGAATTTAATGTATTTAATATTGAACAAATTTATAAGTATATGGTGTTAAAATTTTATCATAAAAATCGTAATAAGTTTGTATTACAGACACACAATTATGACACAAGACGAAATATTAATTCAACATTAGTAGAACCTAAATGTCTCGCATCTGCTGGTCTAAAGCATAGCATAAATTTTGGCCCTCGGTTGTACAATGCTTTAACTAAATTACACCCAGAACTTCTAACATGTAACTCACTAACATATAACAAGAAAATTAGAAACGCGTTAATGTCTTCAATTTGATTAAATAAATTTATAGCCTATGTGTATGAATTAATCAACCTATTTTATATTTGTATTCCATAATTTTGAAATATATATTAGTCCTACTTTTCACGTGCGATATTATTCTTCTCTAGTGTTAATATTATATTATACAATTCCATTGCCGCTGTAATTATATTTTATTATTATTATTATTATTATTATTATTATTATTATTATTATTATTTATTTTAATATTATATCTGAACTGCGACCGAGCACGAGCGCTGCTCATTCGGTCTCAAATTTTGTTAATACTACTGTATCTTCTTTTTATATTGCTTGTATTATTTTATTTGTATTTCTCTTGTTTGTTTAGTAATTATATTCTTTATTCTGTATATTTCTCTCGAAAATAAAGTTAAATTATACCTTTGTGATTGAAACGTCACAGTTTTATGTAGCCCTTTTCTGCCTTTTTTTAAAATGTCTAATTTACAAAATAAATGTTTTTTTGCCTTTATTTGATTATTTATCTATTATTTATTAATTTATTATTAAAAATTGTCTACAGGTATATTTTAATTTATTTCTATAACCGCTACAATGAAAGTGACTTCACCGAATGTATATTATTGTCTTTCAGTGAGTTTATATTCTCTTTGCAACAATGAGTGCTGCCGTGCAAAAATGTATAACAGTAAGCGTTTTAATTATCGCTTGTGTTTATTTGACAAGGCAACAATGAGTGCGGGTCTAACGTTATTTTTAACGGCTATTTTTCTTTCAGTTTTGATTGCGACGTTGTTGTAGCTAGCTAAATATTTCATATCGCAACATATCAGTACAACCAAACACAAAAATGCACTTTCCAAGGCTACTGGGAAGAAGATTTCTTTGCTTCCAACAGTAATTGCAACATCGAGTCGAAAATCTCAATTTGCATTCGACTTGTGTAAAGCTTTTCTTGCTGCCAAATCTCTTTGTGGAAAGTGCAAGGTTTTTGTAATTGACTTTATGGCGTATTTTAGCTATTTATAATGTCTTTTTGCCTGCCTATTTTAGCTATTTATGATGCCTTTTTGCCTGACTATTTTAGCTATTTATGATGCCTTTTTGCCTGACTATTTTAGCTATTTATGATGCCTTTTTGCCTGACTATTTTTGCTATTTATGATGCCTTTTTGCCTGCCTATTTGAGCTATTTATGATGCCTTTTTGCCTGACTATTTTAGCTATTTATGATGCCTTTTTGCCTGACTATTTTAGCTATTTATGATGCCTTTTTGCCTGCCTATTTTAGCTATTTATGATGCCTTTTTGCCTGACTATTTTAGCTATTTATGATGCCTTTTTGCCTGCCTATTTTAGCTATTTATGATGCCTTTTTCCCTGACTATTTTAGCTATTTATGATGCCTTTTTGCCTGACTATTTTAGCTATTTATGATGCCTTTTTGCCTGCCTATTTTAGCTATTTATGATGCCTTTTTGCCTGACTATTTTAATGATTCACAATGCCTAAACTTCCGGTCTCTGATGATGATGATGATGATGATAATAATAATAATAATAATAATAATAATAATAATAATAATAATAGTGGTAAGGATACTAGTCACCTACTTGTGGCTTTTAGAGAATCCGGAGGTTCATTGCCGCCGTCACATAAGCCCGCCATCGGTCCCTATCCTGAGCAAGATTAGGCCTAATCCAGTCTCTACCATCATATCCCACCTCCTTGAAATCCATTTTAATATTATCCTCCCATCTACGTCTCGACCTCACGAAAGGTCCTCCGGCCTCCCAACTAACACACACTATGCAATTCTCGATTCGCCCATACGACTTTTTTTTTTATTTTTTTATGTTATGTTTTATTTAACGACGCTCACAACTGCAGAGGTTATATCAGCGTCGCCGGATGTGCCGGAATTTTGTCCCGCAGGAGTTCTTTTACATGCCAGTAAATCTACTGACATGAGCCTGTCGCATTTAAGCACACTTAAATGCCATCGACCTGGCCCGGGATCGAACCCGCAACCTTGGGCATAGAAGGCCAGCGCTATATCAACTTGCCAACCAGGTCGACTTAACGGGCTAGCACCTTTTATTTTACAATTAACGGGCTACAACCGTTTCATTTAACATCTCACTCACGGCCTTCTTTTTTTGCCATTCGTTAAATAGTGACAGCTCATTATATCGATCTCGCGACTTTCCTGGTATAGCTTTTTGGCTTGCTCCTGCTACCACCAATATTTCAATGCAATCCATTTCTACAAATTAATCTCAGACAAAACCATTTGTAGTAAACACTTTTGTTTTATTTTCCTACCATAGTAACCGATTATAACTTTTTCCTATTTGTAGTTAACTGATTAAGACGTTTCTCAATTGTTATTATATCTAGAAATTCTCAATAATTTCTGTTCCAGCAACATGCAAAATACAATTAGACTATTAATTTATTTTCACTTAAGATACACGATTCAAAATACCATAAAACGTTGTACAATACACGACCGTTACAAGAACTCAACATGCTCGCATGGAACTCGCTATCGCTCGTTTAGTTAAATTCAATGCTCGCATGTTAAGTTCTACCCAAGATCACATATAGATTGCTCATTCCTATGTTAAAATCGGTTGCACTTTGAAGAGAACAACCACCAGGATCGCCACCCGTCCGCCGTAAACGAATACAAGATGGCAGTACAGTCGCTAATGCAATTCAAATGGGAGTTATGACATGACTCCTTATGTAACAACTAGATGGCAGCATAGTAAACTTGACAAAAGTTGTTACCGTCAAAACCTATAACGCCGAGCAATCTGGGCATGTATGATCTAGGGTTCTACATAACGGTCATTTAACGTAAATAAATATTAAATTAGTACATATGAATGCTTCCATGTATTTAAATGGGATATTCGGAGCCCGAAATATCATTGACATTGGTAGAGTACCCAAGAATAAAATATTCCATGACTGACGACGTAGAATCTAAAGTTTATGACTAAAATTGAGCTTGAGATGTTCGAAATTGTCTTTACAAACACACATTATTATCCTAATGTCATAGATAGTACTGTAGAACATTTACCGTAAATTACATAAATAAAACGCCAAATTTTTAAAACTATATTACATATAATTTATTGTGGTCTGTATTATTATTTAATATTAGTTATTATAGTTTACGAAACAGTACTACAGTAGCGCCGCATGTCGTAGAATCAGTACTAACAGCCAGGTAACTACAGACCAAGGTATAGTTACCAGTTGAAGTACAGATAATTGTAAAGATGACGGTAACTGTTGTTTCGGAAACTCATTTTTACATATCAGCACATTAAATCGTAGATAACTGTGTAGGCTATGTATCGGAATATTTTGTACGACTCTCCTGGCTCCGCTTGCAAGATAGACGTTTAGTACATTCTCTTTGCCTACTATATCGAATTATACATGATTCCACACCCAACTACCTTGCCTCTCGGTTTCCTCTCCTCGCTTCACACTATAATCGTAATACACGTTCACAACTCAATCTGTTGCTATCAATACCACGTCATCAGACATCTCTGTTCTCCAGTTCTTTCTCAATAGCCATGGCCCGCTCATGGAATTCACTGCCGCTGGAAATCAGGGGTAGTCTTAGTCCTCAGTTGTTTAAAATTAGGTTGTTTAGAAATATTTTGAATGCACAGAATTAGTTTTTTAGGTATAATTTTTATTTATTATTATTATTATTATTATTATTATTATTATTTTATACAGTCAATACTTTATTTTTCCATAACACTAATATCTAGGTAATTGTCATTGTCTCAATGTAACCGGTGCTGTGCTGATCATAATAATAATTGTACTATTTCTTTAGTTATGAGATTATAGGCCTATTCATATATATTAATTCTTTTTTTTTTTAATTAATACTTGTATACTAGAATGTATTTTCCTGTTTGTGTTTATGTATTCAATCTCTCTTTTTTATTATATTTATTATTATTATTATTATTATTATTATTATTATTATTTTATACAATCATTACTTCATTTTTCCATTAACACTAATATCTAGGTAATTGTCATTGTCTCAATGTAACCCGTGCTGTGCTGATCATACTAATTATACTATTTCTTTAGTTGTGAGATTATAGTCATATGTATTAATTCTTTTTTTTTTTTAAGTTAATTCTTGTATACTAGAATGTATTTCCCTGTTTGTGTTTATGTATTCAATCTCTCTTTTTATTATATTTATTATTATTATTATTATTATTATTATTATTATTATTATTATTATTATTGTTATTACTATTATTAAGTTAATACTGATTGTGTATATGTATTCAATCTCTCTCTTTTTTATTTTATTATTATTATTATTATTATTATTATTATTATTATTATTATTTTAAGTTAATAGACTATTTGTATACCGGTATGTATTTTTCTGTATGTGAGTTGATCCTGGTTGAGTGGAAGAGAAGGCCTGATGGCCTTAACTCTGCCAGGGAAAATGAAACTATATATAAAATAAATAAATAAAATATGTCACACGTTCTGTCTTTCCAGAAACCAGGCATAAGCCTAGAAATTCTAACTATTTTTCTTAACTATAAATTGAATTACTTAAAAAATCTCAACATCCATTTCTGTTGGCTGGTAATGTCTCTCAAATGCAATTCTCCTCCGATTATTGTGTTGTTTGAAGCGAGACTCTGGAGTTTATTTTGGTACAGCAGCAGGGGATGAGCGCGGACTCAAGATACCTGCTGCCACACCCAGTCGTCATTATGCCCCCTCCCATTAGACAGCACTGCATTACACGCCTCTGAATTGACTTCCATCAGCACTGCGCCGCCATTATTACAATAAATAAAATTTAAACTCTATTATATATGCATTGAGGATTACTAAATAGCGTGCTTAAGTGCCGCTATCTGGGCCCTCGAGAAGGCTTGTATCAGCTTGCATTAGTCCTTGCTGGGCGACGTGCTCTAATATCACTTGAGCGAGAGAGAGACACACTTATCTGCAACGGCTTTATTAGCAGGCCCAAGCTGACAGTCTGTCCAGTGGCGCACTGTCACGTCTCGTGCTGGTGCTTTACTGACTGGATTACAAAAGAATTTCACTGACAGTGGGAATAAAGTTGTACGACTAACGAAATCGTATGTCAACAGTTGCTCTCAGCTTAATTTCGCAAAGATAAATTATTTTGAGCAAAATTTATTTTTCTTGTTATGTTACAGTCCACCTTTGGAGTTCAGTACGTGGGAAACACTAATTTGCTTGTTATAACTTAAATTTGATTAGAGGGCTAATGAATAAAATTAATTAAATGGTTAAATCAAGGAATGAGTGCGTAAGGGACGAGCGAAACGATGAAATAAAGAAACACATAATAATAAGAACTGAGATAGAATACGAATACATCAACAGAAAGGAAGAAAGAATGAAACAAAAAATATATATATATATTACCGTGTGTTCATATTAGTACATTATGCAACGAGCCTATAATGGTAGTAATTAAGACGCGAGTATGTTTATGAAATGAGCGCATTTTATTCTTATCTGACTGAGGAGCGGAACTGACCTTGTGCAATAGCTCGTAAATTGTGAGATGTGCGCAGACGCGAAAGTATTGATTTTTTTTTCGAGAAATAAATGTCCACATTGACCTTGATATAATCTAGAGAGTAAAATAAACATTAATCTTCATATAACATTGAAATTAAATTAGGCATTGAAAAACGAGATGATAAATTGAATTTATTTCAATATTATTTACAATTAACTCTAATTATTATAGTGACAGAAGTGGACTTTATTTCAAATGTAGGTGATTTATTGTGCAATTGGTGAAATGAATTTGCGGGAATATGCTGGAAAGGCTGGAAGATGACGGTGAATTGATGTTAATTTGTGTGTTGCTTTTTTTTTTGACTGAGTTTAATATTGTATTTGAGATTTCAATAACCTTCTGCGACAGTATTGGATTTCCAGCCTCCGTGACGTTTCGCTAGTTGTCTTTCGATTGCATATCCGAGAATAATCGATACTTGCGCTTTCATATTGCTACAATACTATTTTCTGATTGGTGGAACACCTGAACTTTAATGAGTTCCATTAAAGGGCTGCTACCAGGTGTATAATTACTACATTTCGGCATGGTCGAGCATAAAAAAATTTACCACCTTTTATGATTTTATATGTGCAGGGGACACGATTTGGAGGAAAACATGGCGATTTAGTTTTCAAGGAAGAAATTCAAAATCACTGCTGATTCAATTTCCTGTTCTACCCCTTCACTCCCACTCCCAATTTTGAATTTCAAATTTCACCCCCTCTTGAGATATCATTTAAAAGGGGCCATGAACCCTATCCGCCTCCAGCGCCATTATGTGATTTATCTGAAGTTTTCAATTATTTTTAACATGAAATCATATTAAAGAAATGTATTAGAATTCTAAGATATAACTGGAAAGGAAAATAGCTATACTGATTGACTCGTATAGAATTCTCTACCGGGGTTCCACAAGGTTCTATATTGAGTCAGGTTTTTGTTTATTGGTATGAACGATTTGCAATTTTGGTTATCTGAGCGGACTATTTTGTATGCAGATGATGTCACTGTTTTAAAGTTTTCTGTGACTTGATTGTTCACAATGCTATTACTTGGTTTAATACGAACAAACTTAATATCAATTTGAAAAGACTGAAACACTTAATTTTAGTTTGAGGCATAATCAGGGATCTGACCAGGCTGTTAAGCTTCATGATTTTTGTTAATATTAAGTTGATTTGGAGCTGTGATACTGAAGATCTTTGTGGCGAATTGTCTAGATTTATATTCATTTTAAAGAGGCTGAAAAAGTGTGTTGGTTTAAATACTTTAATCAGTGTTTGTTATGGCTTCTTCCATAGCTCCATAAGTTACGGTACCGGTATTTTGTTACGGGGTAATAGTACCTAGTAACTCTAAACACATTTTCGTATTACAAAAGAAGGCAATCAGAATTATAATTTCGTATCACTTACTGCCTCACGTAGACAATAAATTGTTCAAGAAACTTTCAATTTTAACTCTCTCATCTATGTACATCTGGTCCGCCAAGTTAGCTCTGTGGTAGAGCGTCTGCCTCCAGATTAGCCGGCTCGAGTTCGATTTCCGGCGGTGTTAGAAATTTTCATATAAAATTTCTACCTCGGGACTAGGGGAGATGACGATGCACAACTTCTAAACACTAAGCTAAATTGTGCACCAGTATGCCTGGGTTAAATCCCAAATCTCTCCGGAGTGCATATGAAGGGAAGTCATGTGTCACTGTTGATAGTGATTCGTCCGTCGGTTGAGGACGTTAAGCCTGGCGGCCCCCTTGGTGCTATTCGACAGTAGTATTTTTTTATTTTAGTAGGCTATTTTACGACGCTTTATCAACATCTTAGGCTATTTAGCGTCTGAATGAGATGAAGGTGATAATGCCGGTGAAATGAGTCTGGGGTCCAACACCGAAAGTGCCCAGCATTTGCTCATATTGGGTTGAGGGAAAACACCGGAAAAAACCTCAACCAGGTAACTTGCCCCGACCGGGAATCGAACCCGGGCTAACCGTTACTCCACAGGTGTGGACTCGACAGGAGTAGACTACGTGCCGGCACCGGGTTTCTCCTTCTTCCTTCATCATCATCCTTACCCATTCCCTACATTACACTTCCACGAACACTTAACATGCATTTACCCTAGTACACGACATAACACTTCACAGATAGGCCTACACATCATGTACAACGTGGCCCGCCGAAGTGGTGTACACATTGAAAATGGGTCACAGTTCTGCCATCTATCCGCAATATGCGGAACCCGAATCACTCAAGTGAAGTGGTTAGGCATTATATATACACACATCTTAGGTCTTAGATCATAATTATCGCATGTATACGATCTTTGAGTATTTATCAGTACCCTATGCCATGAAGTAGGCCTACTGTTGTAATTCAATGGTGTTCGAGTAAAGGGGGTTAAGTAATTTTTTTGTGCAAGTGGAGTTTTGTTCCTCAAGGAAATTCACAAGTTAAATTCTTTAAGTGGGTGTGCAAAGAACAAAGGAATAGTAGCTCTTGATGTGTTTCATCTGTAGCCTATAAAAAATTACAGTATTTGCAATAAGGTTCCAATATTTAATTTTCATTCAACTGAAACCCATTTTTATGACTTATCTCCCTTTATCCAAACACCATCGATTTGTGTTTCTATTATAATTTCTTATAAAAAGCTTGTATTCATTTTCAACCTTTGTAATCGTATTATTGCTATTTATTAAATCATACATTTCTGGCTCTAGCTCTCTGAAAATTCGGGTGGACCGAATTTTGGTATCATTTAATGGCGGTGGTAATGCAATAATTATCATGATTGTGGTCACAATGATAACTGATAATAATGGTTGTGTTGATGGTGATAATGGTTATTATGATTTTGGCATTGGTAATAATGGTGGTAATGGTGATAATGATGATTATGGTGTTGACAACGATGGCAGTAATAGTGTGGTGATGGTGGTGATTGCGATAGACTAATGGTGATTATGGTGTTGGCAATGGTGATAGTAATGGTTATGTTGATGGCGGTGATGGTGATAATGGTGGTTTTGATATTAACAATGGTAGTAATAATCGTTGTAATGATAGTGGTTATGGCGATAATGATGGTTATGGTGTTGGCAATGGTGGTAATAAATTGTGATAATAGTGATTATTACGGAGATAATGGTGATATGGTGTTGGCAATGGTGATGATAATATTTGATGGTGGCGAAGGTGATAACGATGATTATAATGATTGTTACATTGCTTTTATTGTTGTAGTTATTATTATGATAATGATGATAGCTAATGATGCTTATGGGAATCATGCTCGGAGTCACGCAGGGACGCGTATTCGAATCGCGTGTGATTACTTGGGTTCGTTATTTCCAGTGGTTGATAACTATAATAGGACTAATACTGATGATAATTACAAGGATTATGTTTGTAGTGTATAGATTGCATTGCGATTCCGAAAGGGTGAACATCGCATGGTCTTGAAGTAGTTCCATTGTGTTATTATTATTAGGGGCCTATTATTATTATTATTATTATTATTATTATTATTATTACTATTATCTCCTCCCAATCTACGTATAAAATTAAATAGTCGACCTGGTTGGCGAGTTGGTATAGCGCTGGCCTTCTATGCCCAAGGTTGCGGGTTCGATCCCGGGCCAGGTCGATGGCATTTAAGTGTGCCTAAATGCGACAGGCTCATGTCAGTAGATTTACTGGCATGTAAAAGAACTCCTGCGGGACAAAATTGCGGCACATCCGGCCACGCTGATATAACCTCTGCAGTTGCGAGCGTCGTTAAATAAAACATAACATTTAACATTTAAAATTAGGTAAGCTCTACTCCAAGGTACTTACATTTCACAATTAATTTTTAAAATTCCTTTATTTTACGATTCTTAATCAACTGCGTTGGTTATCTAGCGTCTGAGCGAAATGAAGGTGATAATGCCACCGAAATCGAGGAACTACAGTATGTAGCCTAGTTCAAAAGGGAAACAACTCAAAATTCAAAGTTTTGAGAAACCTACATTCTGAAGTTTCATGGAGCTATGAAAAATACAAAGGTTACTGAAATTACTCCAAATTCTGTCAATGATGCTTTATATTTACTCTAAGTTTCAAGTTACAGTATGTTGATTGGTTTCTTCACAGCAACATGGAAGTTTAAAATACAGTTTCCTCAGAATTTTAAATTTTGAGTCGTTTCGCTTTTGAACTGAGCCGTCGAAATGTTTCGAGGGCATAACGCCGAAAGTTCCTAGCATTTGCTCTTAATGGGTTGAGGGAAAACCCCGGAAAAAACCTGAGGTAACTTGTTCCCACGAGGATTTGAACCCGGGCCCACTCGTTCCACGGTCTGATATGCTAGCCATTACTTCACAGCGGTGGATTTTTAGTATTAGAAAACGAGGAAAATAATAGGAACAAATTTAAATTTTGAGCCCTGAACGTGGTGGTTTTGATGAAAGATGATGATGATGATGATGATGATGACGATGACGACGACGACGACGACGATGATGATGATGATGATGATAAAAAAGAAAACTCTAATGTTGATAAAAATAAACCAAAAATGAAATTTAAGAAAAATAAGTTAGTCTAATATTCGTAGATTGAAAAAATATCGGCGCACATCTCAATTTCTCTTCGGATAGTTAACAATTTCCCATTTTGTTAGCTCTGGATTTCCGAGGGAAAACGCATACTGGATACTAAATCACATCCCTACTCCCGCAGTCAACTCATCCAGGTCTGGATGAAGGGTTCCCCCCAACACGAATCTTATTCGATCACCCCTGAGTTCCGTATTAAAGCAGATCCTCCCCTCTCCGCACAACTTGGCGTAAGGGTGTTTACCCTCCACCCTACTGTGTTCTGCCCAGTTGCATGTGCATCGACCCTGTACATCCCAACGCCTCAGTTTGGACTAAGTAATGACGACACTTTGGTTGAGGAGAGAATAAACCTTGTCTGCCGTGATTGTGACCTTTTGTTACCGTTATTATATTATTATTATTATTATTATTATTATTATTATTAATATTATTATTATTATTATTATTATTATTATTATTATTATTATTATTATTATTATAAGGGTACAGTACATCAGCTATTCATGGATTTCAAAAAGGCGTATGACTCGGTTAAGAGAGAAGTTTCATGTAATATTCTTATTGAATTTGGTATTCCCAAGAAACTAGTTCGATTAGATTAGTGTCTTAGTGAAAACTTACAGCAGAGTCCGTATAGGCCAGTTTCTATCTGATGCTTTTCCAATTCACTGCGGGCTAAAGCAGGGAGATGCACTAGCACCTTTACTTTTTAACTTCGCTCTAGAATATGCCATTAGGAAAGTTCAGGATAACAGAGAGGGTTTGGAGTTGAACGGGTAACATCAGCTTCTTGTCTATGCGGATGACGTGAATATGCTAGGAGAAAATCCACAAACGATTAGGGAAAACGCGGAAATTCTACTTGAAGCAAGTAAAGCGATAGGGTTGGAAGTAAATCCCGAAAAGACTAAGTATATGATTATGTCTCGTGACCAGAATATTGTACGAAATGGAAATATAAAAATTGGAGATTTATCTTTCGAAGAGGTAGAAAAATTCAAATATCTTGGAGCGACAGTAACAAACATAAATGACACTCGGGAGGAAATTAAACACAGAATAAATATGGGAAATGCCTGTTATTATTCGGTTGAGAAGCTTTTGTCATCTAGTCTTCTGTCAAAAAATCTGAAAGTTAGAATTTATAAAACAGTTATATTACCGGTTGTTCTGTATAGTTGTGAAACTTGGACTCTCACTTTGAGAGAGGAACAGAGATTAAGGGTGTTTGAAAATAAGGTCCTTAGGAAAATATGTGAGGCGGCTAAGAGGGATGAAGTTACAGGAGAATGGAGAAAGTTACACAACGCAGAGCTGCACGCATTGTATTCTTCACCTGGCATAATTAGGAACATAAAATCCAGACGTTTGAGATGGGCAGGACATGTAGCACGTATGGGCGAGTCCAGAAATGCATATAGAATGTTAGTTGGGAGGCGGGAGGGAAAAAGACTTTGGGGAGGCCGAGAAGTAGGTGGGAAGATAATATTAAAATGGATCTGAGGGAGGTGGGATATGATGGTAGAGACTGGATTAATCTTGCTCAGGATAGGGACCAATGGCGGGCTTATGTGAGGGCGGCAATGAACCTCCGGGTTCCTTAAAAGCCAGTAAGTATGTAAGTAAGTATTATTATCATCAGAGACCGAAACTTTGGCAGAATGCCTTTTTAAATGTGTTAAATCTGTCTTCATTTTGAAAGTAAATCTGTATGAATTATACCTTTGTGATTGAAACGTCACAGTTTTGTGTTACCCTTTTCTGCCTTTTTTAATGAAAATGCCTAAATGCTTTTTTTGCCTTTATTTGGTTATTTATCTATTATTTATTAATTTATTATTAAAATTGCCTACAGGTATATTTTAATTTATTTCTATAACCGCTACAATGAAAGTGACTTCACCGAATGTATATTATTGTCTTTCAGTCAGTTCATATTCTCTTTGCAACAACGAATGCTGCCGTGCAAAAATGTATAACAGTAAGCGTTTTAATTATCGCTTGTGTTTATTTGACAAGGCAACAATGAGTGCGGGTCTAACGTTATTTTTAACGGCTATTTTTCTTTCAGTTTTGATTGCGACTTTGTTGTAGCTAGCTAAATATTTCATATCGCAACATATCAGTACAAACAAACACAAAAATGCACTTTCCAAGGCTACTGGGAGGAAGATTTCTTTGCTTCCAACAGTAATTGCAACATCGAATCGAAAATCTCAATTTGCATTCGACTTATGTAAAGCTTTTCTTGCTGCCGAAATCCCTGTGTGGAAAGTGCAAGGTTGTGAGTCTAGTGCAAGGTTTTTGTAATTGCCTTTTATTGCGTATTTTAGCTATGTGCTTGAGAGTTGCTCACAGGGAGAAGTACTCAGAATAAAACGTCACAACACCATACGTTCTATGATCGCAGATGCACTTCGATCCAAAAATCTAGAAGTTCACGAGGAAGTTCATTGTATTGCTGATGGTGGAAGCAATCGTAGGATCGATATCATAGCTATAAATAGGAATAAACAGACAGCCGTAATAATTGATCCTACCATCAGATTTGAAATCTCAGCCACTCAACCATCTGAAGTGAATGAAGAGAAAAAGAAAATCTACGAGCCCACGATTCAGTACCTATCGGCGAAATACAACATTGAAAAAATCACAGTTAACGGTCTCTTCTCCGGATCGACAGGCACCATTCCGAAAGCCTTTGTAAAGTGGAGGGAAAAATACAAGCTGACGAGAGATCTTCATGATGCCATCGTCACCACCATTATAAAATTTTCTGTAGCGATATTTCGTCAGCATCTTTATGGTGTACATTCAATTTAAATTACACTTGGTTCTATTTTTTTTTTCTTATGTCTTATTCACTTTTGTTTGAAACCTGTTTTTCATTTTAAATTTTATTGTGAGCTATTCTGTGTCGCAGGGCAAACCCAAAATATTGGGTCAGAGTACTAAATTAAAAATAATGCCTTGTGCCTGCCTATTTTAGCTATTTAGGCTATGATGCCTTTTTACCTGCCTATTTTTATGATTCATAATGCCTAAACTTCCGGTCTCTGATTATTATTATTATTATTATTATTATTATTATTATTATTATTATTATTATTACTTACTTACTGACTTTTAAGGAACTCGGAGGTTCATTGCCGCCCTCACATAAGCCCGCCATTGGTCCCTATCCTGAGCAAGATTAATCCAGTCTCTACCATCATATCCCACCCTCAAATCCATTTTAATATTATCTTCCCACCTACGTCTCGGCATCCCCAAAGGTCTTTTTCCCTCCGGCCTCCCAACTAACACTCTATATGCATTTCTGGAATCGCCCATACGTGCTACATGTCCTGCCCATCTCAAACGTCTGGATTTTATGTTCCTAATTACGTCAGGTGAAGTATACAATGCGTGCAGCTCTGCGTTGTGTAACTTTCTCCATTCTCCTGTAACTTCATCCCTCTTAGCCCCAAATATTTTCCTAAGAACCTTATTCTCAAATACCCTTAATCTCTGTTCCTCTCTCAAAGTGAGAGTCCATGTTTCACAACCATACAGAACAACCGGTATTATTATTATTATTATTATTATTATTATTATTATTATTATTATTATTATTATTATTATTATATTAGCCTAAATAACAAAATACAAGCCTACTTACGGGAATCAATGTAGCTTAAAAAACTAGAATATTGTCAAAATAATTGTCGACTTCGGTAAAGCTTTCGATGTCTTTCTACGTAACATAGTTATTGCTTCATAAGTTGGAAAATATTGATTTTTTTTTAACTATTTAGCGACAGAATATCCTGTGCAAAGTTGTGTGATGACGTAATGAGACCTGAGTTTTCAATTCTGTATATTTCTGTGACACATAATCGACTTGTTGAAGTTTGTCATGTAATAATTTCGTAAAGGTCTGGACTCTAGATCATTTTATTCACATTGCTGTGAGAATTGTAGACATAGTACATAAAATAGGCCAATTGAAAAGTAACGGAAAGCTGAAGTACTGTGGTTAACTCTATGTCAGCTTGCCGATTGATGCGATGTAGGAATAGAGAGTTAAGGCGATGTTGACGTCATTGATGAAAGAGTCGATCAGAGTCATTCACCTCACGTTATTTCAATAGCGGAGTCTCTGTCTCTATAGACGGATAACGTGGAAGTGGACGAAGTTTACGTAGGCCTAATTACGCTATAAAACATGGCATATCGTTTGAGATTTATCACTGTATGATATTCATCTATGTAGAACAGCTCAAGATGGATAAATTATTCAGGCCGAAGTACAAGAAGTCTCAGGAAAGAATTTTCCATTGAAATTCCTTGCTCTCTGATTGAGGACGTGAAGGAACGCGTGCATCGATCCCTTACGATTCTTTTCGAAGTTTTACTGACATGAATATACGTCATCAAATACGTCACTATTGAAGTCAACATAGCGTTTGCCGTTTAGTGAACGACGAGAGTGCGAAAACTCTCTAATAATTCGAGACATAAGACTTGCATCTATTTATTAACCCTAGAATGCTATCGTCATTGAGTAGTAACCCTACTGTATTGCTATCGATACGTAAAGTTTCTACAGAAGAAAAAACATTATTAGTCTAATTTTCGTAATTTAATTTTTAACTTGTATTAAAATAGTTCATATATATTATTTTCATTAAAATTGTAGTCTTTCTATAAAATTTTATGCTATTCCCATATTATCACCTGATTTACTCACAAATCACTCTTTCAGTAGTCTACTTCATTTTTTTTTTTTTGACGTTTTAATAATGTTCAGCTAATTATTAAAGTTTACAATAATAGACGTTTTGCAACGTTGCTGGATGGAGAGGAGGGAGTTTAGAATTACACAGTACAGCTCAAGCGGGGAGGAGGGGTTTTAGAAGTACACAGTACAGCTCAAGCGGGTGCAGACATACCGGTACGAAACAGATACTCTGTTCTAATGCAAGAGCGACCATGACAATACTGTTGTTTACATAAAACGAGCTGCAAATACAAACTTTCAATCTCATTAATAGAACATTATAGTAAATTTACATTTTATGTAACAATATTGCTCCATTTTTTAATTGTACGTCTAAAGAATAAACATGGTTTTCTGCACAAAATCACACGAACTTTTTTTCTAATGCAATATTTTAATCTCTCCCGCTTCCGTAAATCAGTATCATTTTTAAACAAATTTCTCGTTGTGTGATTGTCGAAACGAGGTGAGAGACTTCTAGTTTCTAATAATCGTTGAGAAACTGCTACAAAAGTTCGCCGATTAGGTAACCTTCTTTGAGGAAAACATTGGCGGTACATGCTTCTTGCCTCACTTGAATTACGATGACTTTCTTCATAAATTAATAACATATGATATCCCTAAACTGTGAATGACATTGTAAGTTGTTTATCGAATACCCTGTATTGAACTGCCATCCGCTCGGCAGTAGAGTTATGGATAGGGAGTTTGAAGTCAGCTGACTCGTACTTATGTCTGTGCAGAGTACTGCCTGCTGAACGTTGCCGCGTCTCTCATGCCAGAATATTAACAAATTTAAGCATGTATTTTTATTTAATTTCACGAAAACGTAATAGAAGACACAAATATTTATTGAAACTAATATTAACTCTTTGCTAGATATCCTACTGATGTAATTGTTTTCGTAATTTTACTAACGATATAAGCAATATAACGCAAATAAAATAACAAAATAATTTTTTCTGGGAAAACTATCAAGTTTTTACCCTATGTCGTATGGACATTTTTTGATCTTGTAGACCGTCTCCGACGACTGTGAAAAGGACGGCACGTATATCCCTTACACCCTGTATAGAACAGGAATTAGCAATAAACTCAATTTTGTTAAAATTTTACTTATGGGGTTTCTCAAAATTGTTCACCAATTATACGTCAAAATTACGTACGACGGCATTCTAGAGTTAAGAAGGATAGGCCTATAGACTACATAGACCTACCTAAAATTAAACGCGATACAGAGAGGTTTGTAGCTATGCAGAATCGTTACCCCTTGGGTAACAGATGATATAGGCTAGCCTACTGTAAGTAATTGCTTTATGATGTTAATTTGATAATATTTATTCTATGATATCATAGGCCTAAACGAAGGTAAATATCGCGTTATCACAACCATTCGCTATTTTCCCCAGTAACATAATGTGTGGCGAAATAATTAGCAGTGATGAAATGAGAGCTGTTATCCCTCCACCCCTTGCAAAAGCGCACAGAAAAGTGTAAACTGTTATAACTTTTAATTTCCGTTTAACTAAACCCATTTTAAAAAGTTTGTGCTATCACATGTGTACACTCTGTTTCCCTTCATTCGAAAAATACGCTTTGTTTTAAATTTACAATGGACGAGGAGGGGAATGGGCGACCTGTTCTATATTAAGGCATAGGGAATCACGTGACGCGTTGCCAGGAATCAGAGCTAGCGTGAAATCCAACTGAACGACACGCGTATTACATGTAGAATAAATCCATAACCATAATCAATATCATCATTATCATCCGTCAACTTCTTAAAATTAAAGTATTTAACGTGTTGCGTTCTCATGCTTTGAAGACTTTTCCAACAGTTAATCTAGCCTACAGTACTCATAGCCTACTAGCCTACTAACTTCCTACATAGGCAAAACCTGCAAGCATGTATGCGTGTACATATAGGCCTACTATACATACACTCACACGCGCCTAAATTCCGTCATTCCTAATAATAATTGAAGATCTTACTTAGGCCCGCTTATTTATACTATAGATTTTATTAATTTTTCCTACAGAATAATATCTGTAATATTGACAATTAATATTAAGGAGAAAAATTCGCTCCGACGCCGGGGATCGAACCCGGGTCCTTGTTTCTAGGTACCAAGCGCTTTGACCACTGAGCTACGCCGAATTCAATCCACAGCACCGGACCGAATCCTCCTCCTTCAATGTTTCCCTTTGTGGCCTGACTCCATGTTAGGCACATATGTTGACTTTTTTTTATTTTAGTAGGTTATTTTACGACGCTTTATCAACATCTTAGGTTATTTAGCGTCTGAATGATATGAAGGTGATAATGCCGGTGAAATGAGTCCGGGGTCCAACACCGAAAGTTACCTAGCATTTGCTCATATTGGGTTGAGGGAAAACCCCGGAAAAAACTTCAACCAGGTAACTTGCCCCGACCGGGAATCGAACCCGGGCCACCTGGTTTCGCGGCTAGACGTGCTGACCGTTACTCCACAGGTGTGGACTATGTTGACGTATATGTCCAATGTCAACTGCCATTATACGAGGAGCGCACTCAGCTGAGTGACTTGTTTGGCCGGGATTCCGCAGTTACGTGGACAGTACTCTGTACAAATATATGCACTGCAGCTATGAGAATAAAATAGATTTTATTAATTTGTCCTACAGAGTAATATCTGTAATATTGACAATTAATATTTAAGGAGAAAAATTCGTTCCGACGCCGGGGATCGAACACGGGTCCTTGGTTCTACGTACCAAGCGCTCTGACCACTGAGCTACGCCGAATTCAATCCACCTCCCTCAATGTTTCCCTTTGTGGCCTGACTCCATGTTAGGCACATATGTTGACGTATATGTCCAATGTCAACTGCCATTATACGAGGAGCGCACTCAGCTGAGTGACTTGCTTGGCCGGGATTCCGCAGTTACGTGGACAGTACTCTGTACAAATATATGCATTGCAGCTATGAGAATAGTATAGATTTTATTAATTTGTCCTACAGAATAATATCTGTAATATTGACAATTAACTTAATATTTAAGGAGACAAGTTGCTACATAAAACCGGTTTTTCTCTCGCTCAGTAAAATTGTAATAAATTCTCAAAAATAACTATCACAATATTACTCACATCATAGTATTACCAACCTTTACCATACATACATACATAGGCAGGCTACATACACATACATACATACATACATACATACATACATACATACATACAGAGATAGACGAGGTATTAGCAGCCGCGGATTTTCAGGGGAGGCAAAGGAGGCCGAGCCTCCCCTAATATTTTACCAGAACACAATATGACAGTAATAATTCCAGCTGAATTAAGGTCACAGACAAGTTACAGCAAATGACGAACTTTTTCCTTTTATATTAATTTTATTATGACTAAGATGTAAGTTACGTAAAGTCGATTACATTCAGTTTGTGATGCCCGCTCACTATACTGTAGATAGTACAAATAATTCGTACTGGAAAATAACAGATAGTGCTGTAACCTGCCAAGCCCCTACACTCTCGGCTGCGCGAAACGAGGAAACAGGGGCAAATTGAACGCTGCGCTTGCCGCCATATTGTTGGAGAGCAGACAAATAAGAGCAGTGCGTAAATCACGCAATTTAACGCTGTGATGATCTAAAATTGACATATTATGGCCATTTTCGACGTTTAACGTAAAATTAGGACGAAATAAACATATTCAAAGTTTCATTGATATGTGTTAGAACATTAAAGAAAAGAAAATACGTATGCAGCAATTTATAGAAATCATACTCATACATCCATAAATAGGCCTACACAATACACATTATAGATTGTATAATTTTACGATAATCAGCAAATTGTCAGGTTTCAGACAATCTAAAATTATATTAACATATTAACTCTTAGATCACAAGACATAAATATATGCACCTTGATTACACAAGTTCTTGTTATAATCAAATTCCTAAGTGAAATAAATATGCGATAATCAGTATAGACTTGTTGTTAAGTTTTGGAGAATCAAAAATAAATTATATTACCGGTACTTTTAGACCACAGGACATAGGTAATCTGGCAAAATATAATATGCGAAGGTAGCCAAATTACATTGAATTCATTCTTCAATTAATAAAGGGAGTCCTATCAATTATAAAAAGTATCGGTACCTAATACATTGCAAACAATAGGTAACGTGAAGACCTAAAAACTAAACAATCACTTTATGCAAGATAAAAAAAACCCACATACTTTTTATGTGTGGATTTTTTACATATTGTATTTTTATTTAAAAAAAAATAAAATAGATATATTATCATTGCTTGCGGAGTGATGGTACATAATTTTTATGCACATATGCAATATCAATAAGATGCCATTCCTTGCTTTTGTTAAAAAAATATATCCGGCAAAATGTAAAAGAGTTATTTATAGGTGAACTCTGAATCATAAATTCACAAAGGAGGCTTAGCTATTATAGCTATTTATTTATTTATTTATTATCTATATATTTATTTATCCATATATGGATCTTGAATGAAAGTTTATTATCTTGCAGATAAGTTCATTTACATAATAAAAACAAAAAGTTATCTTTCCACTAATGTTTTAACATCTGATGTGTAAGTCTAAATAATTCACTCAGTGGGATTTCTCTACAGTCTGATATACCTGTACTAACAATTAAGTATTCTTTATTGTCGTAAACTACTGATTGATTTTTATAATGATATTGATATTGTAACAACAGAGATAATATTATATCGTACCTTATGCATATAGCTTGGAAAATTAAACAGGGATGGTATTATCGCCGCGCTCTCATGGTTAACATTCGGCAGGTCTTTAAGCGGCCTCATGCGTTCGGCAGGTCTTTGAAATTTAATTGTATTATTGTTTTCAATTTCTTGTGTCGCCGCTCCAATCACTCGCCTCAATTTCAATAATGCAACCAATAAGCTGCTTCAATTATTATTAAATGACACTTACTTGTCTAATCCACGTAGACTAAACCCGAGGTTGCAATGTCTTGTGCTGAGGACGAACATTAAGGTATGTGATTAAAAATTATTATTAAAGAGTTATTAATTATTATTAAGAGTTAAGAAAGCCAACGTACCCGTATATGAAAAAAAAAAAAAAAAAAAAAAATAATAATAATAATAATAATAGCCATTTAACAATATAATAAACTAGTGCTTATTCTTATCGAGAAAGTAGACGTGACAATGTGACGCTTAGAGTGAAACCTACAGAGCAACAATCGGTCGGCAAAATTATTTTTTTAAACCACACCGCACGTTTTTGTACGATGCCGACATGTTAAGCATGAGTCCGCGGCGATAATATATCATCTTTCAAAATTATATTGCCATTACTTTCACACTATTCACTAAAAACACCCGAGACAAAACAAAGGACAAGTCTGACAATCGTGTTTACCGCTCTATTTCTACCAGTAGCATGGCGGCGTAAACATGCGCAGACTGGTTTCAATTTTGGACAGCACACCAGCGCTCTGTGTGAGTCTAGTATACTATTATAACGTCTTTGTAACCTGCATAGTCGACATCTAGCAGCCTGCAGTGTCTATGCGAGAGCGGGAGAGAGGAGTCGGCTACATGAGGCTACTCCCCGGTAACCATGACAACAGCAGTTCAACCAATAAGATAGCTGGTTAGAAGAGTGTTTAAACTTGACTAGAACGCGCGAGGGGAGCCGATTTGAAGACGTCCTGCCCACCGCTGACAACTGTACTGCTTATAGTCACGGCTGGTTTCGGCTGTATTGGGAAGCTCTCTCTCTCTTTCTCTCTTCTTGCTTTTAGAAAACTGAGTCACGTGTTGTTAGTTTTCTCTTCCTGCGTAAAAGTTTTCATTTATGTTAGATCTTCTCTTGTTTGCGGGTGTTCTTGTTATTTTATTCTTTTGTGTTACGAGATGCATTTACTTATACTGTACATTATTTCAAATATATCGAGATTTGTCTCTAGCTTCTTCAAATAGCAATAATTCAGTATTTGATATGTTGTGACCTATTTGATCGGTTTGCGAAGAAAGAGGATCGTCGAGTTAATTTGTTGTAAAATTAGACTATGTAATAGTAATGAGCAAGCCCCGGATTTTTAGGTTCGAATCAATTTTGTTGCTATCTCATTACTCTCGAAATATTGCTTTTCTTATTCGTTTTATGTAGCAAAGAGTAACATTCTTAAATTCAATATAACCTAAAAGACCTAATTCGTAGGTTGGGACTTAGAATGTCTAAAGAGAGGTAATCTTTACCAAGCCGTTGTAATATATTAACAGTATGTTGTTTATTTTTATTCTTTTCCCGTAAGATCATATAAATTCCTACACATAAATTTTAAACCCTAAAACATAAATTGGAAAACCTAATTTTAATTTCTTAAAATCTATAAATTCTGCGCTTGGTAATGAGGTACGTCACAGGCCTTATATTTTTGTATTCTCATCATTCATGTCTTGGCCTCCTCAACTTTCAAACCCACCGTCCGCTACTGGGTATAAGGTACAAGCCATTTAATACAAGATTTTTATGAAGCACCAGAAAAAGATGGAAAGATCAAAATTATTTTGATTGAAGATGAAACCGGCCTATAAGTCTAAACCATAATGCTGATGATGACGATAGGAATGGTACTATGCAGAAATATACTTTTCAGAATATCCTACCGCCTGAAAAATACGCGTTAAAAGTTGAAAAGTCTAGGACAACAAGCCAGTACAGCACTGGCGTCCTAGCCTCAGTTGGAAAGGTCTACCCTATATTTCCCGGGTTCCTAAACGGCCTCATAAAATCCCCCTTACCACTCTCGCATCCTCTCCCTGTACTGCAACAATTCTATACTTAAATAAGAACTGAAATTCACCGCTTGCCTTAATGGCGGCCATTTAATTTCCCTCAACGACTCGATAATTGCCCCATCTAGCGATAGAAAAGCGGAAGCTCCCGGTGCTGTGTGCATAGTTGATATAATAATAGCTGGAACGAGAGGTGTTATTAAAGATGGCACGTGGCGGCGCGCGCAACAACGGCGCAAGTGCTCCTGGCGCAAATTACATTTTTGTTATTTTGTTGCGTGTGATGACGATGCAGTGTCATTACTTTTGCGAGTTCGTAGACATTATGTTTCGTGAGTGGGATAGCTTTCATGATCTCTAATAGCCTATGTGTCCGTACTGGTATCAATTTTTATATGAGGAGATAAATAGATACCGGCGGGTGTAGTAATTACAGGGATAGTGACGTATGCTCGAGCCTGGGTTCCAATCCGCTTTGGGATGGTTATTTAGTGGAGTTTCTTCGAGGTTTTCCTCAGTTTTAAGACGAAAATTATAATATGATACCTTGATGAAATCTCGAACACAACTTTGTCAAATACCGGGATCGTCAGCTCGAAGCATTATGGAGCGCGGACTACCTGTCCGCTGCTCCGACGCCTCTCGGTTTAGAGAGCGGAGAAGTGGTTTCAGCAGTGGCGTGTCGTAGTTTGATACAAAGAAAATATGATTCCGGCAATACAAATTTATTTTTGATATTATTATTATTATTATTATTATTATTATTATTATTATTATTATTATTATTATTATTATCAGTGGCGATTTCTCTTAAGGAGCACAGGAGCAGTGCACCACCTCTTCAAATAACGCATGTTTTTAAATTTATACCAATGAGCTGCAGTAGACTATGTGAGCGACATAATTCTTTATTATAATATTATGTAAAAATAACACTGCATGTGTACTGTTCTTGTTGACGCCTGGGACTTACGTTTACCGCTCGACACTTGCGGCACACTGTTCCATTCGAGCATGCGCAGTGGTACTGTTTCACTGGCAGGCTTTGGAGCATGGTAGGGAGGCAGTACAGTGTGTGTAGGAGGGGTAAGGAGCACTTTCAGATGTGTTCTCAAGCTCGTTCCATCATAAATGTTACAATGAATAGTGTGCAAAATCTTTTAAATGTGTAATTTTCTATAAGACCTTTACACGAAAAGATCAAAATAAAGAAGATGGGTAGACCAACACATGAATTAAAATTATAAGTGACGAAGAACAGTAATAGAGAAGTGACAAGAAAATTCAACATTCGGACTTACAAAAATGCAATATTCGGTTGCGATATAAAAGACGCTGTATTTTGTTTTCCTTGCCTATTGTTCGACGGCGAACATTTATTGACAAAAATAAGCATGTTTTATGAATTTTATTTATTTTTCTGTTTGAATTTATAACTGTGCGTAGTAACTAAATAATTTTGATTATCATTCTGCAGATATGATTGATTTGAAGCACATGAATGAAAGAATTAAGAAACACGATTCTTCAGCTGCACAATTAGCAGTGTTGGGTCAAACAAACATACAGACACAATTGGATTCATTTGAATTGTTGAAGTTCACAATGATAAAGTTACCAAGAACAGATATGTGCGTGCGGTTTTGTGGAGCTTCTGAGTTGGGTTTAAGAGGCCACGATGACGGAAACTCATCTTTAAACGCTAGTATTTTTCTTGGCCTCATGAATTTCAGTTCTGAATTAGACGCACTCTTAAGGAACATTTGGAAAGAGGAACAGTGTTTAAGAGCACATCAAACACTATACAGAACGAAGTCCTTCAAGCCATTTTGATGTATGCCATGATGAGATTTCAAAGAAATAAAGAAAGCTGCTGACTTTTTAGCAGTTAAGGCTGATGAGACGACACACGTATCGAATGCTTGTGAACGTGTGAACTGTGTTATAAAACGCAATATAGCGAAAACAATATTATTTACGGTGTGCTGCAATAGAAATTGAACACTTTACTTTGCTATTAATGGACCTAAGGAAAATATTTGGGGCTAAGCGGGATGAAGTTACAGGAGAATGGAGAAAGTTACACAACACAGAACTGCACGCATTGTATTCTTCACCTGACATAATTAGGAACATTAAATCCAGACGTTTGAGATGGGCAGGAAATGTAGCACGTATGGGCGAATCCAGAAATGCATATAGAGTGTTAGTTGGGAGACCGGAGGGAAAAAGACCTTTAGGGAGGCCGAGAGGTAGATGGGAGGATAATATTAAAATGGATTTGAGGGAGGTGGGATATGATGATAGAGACTGGATTAATCTTGCACAGGATAGGGACCGCCGGCGGGCTTATGTGAGGGCGGCAATGAACCTTCGGGTTCCTTAAAAGCCATTTGTAAGTAAGTAAGTATTAATGGACCTACATAGGAAACTGTTTAACTGCAATTTCTTGACAAACAAAATTATGTAGGCCTAAATCTATACCTACGTAGCATATGTTAATAGTTATTTAGTAGTTAGTACCTATAATAATAATAATAATAATAATAATAATAATAATAATAATAATAATAATAATAATAATCATCATCATCATCATCATTATCATCATCATCATCATCATAATCACAATAAATATTTGTGCACCACAAGGATTATTTATCACCACACGCCACTGATTATTATTATTATTATTATTATTATTATTATTATTACTGTCATCTAAAAATATATAAATTATCAGAAAAATTGTATTAGAGACCTTCGTGTATTAATCGACAATAAATTATATTATTTTTACAACCACATTGAATATATTATAATAACCGTTCAATAAGAATGTTAGGAATAATACGGTCAATTACTTAACTTATTCTTTGTCTATACCCGATTCTCTTTTAATACTATACATTAATTAGATCGAAATTCGAATATGCATGAGTAGTTCGGAACTCTATTACAACTACCTACTGATTCGGCAAAACTGGAAAATATTCAAAGGAAATTTACATCATTATGTTCGTACAGATTTCTGCCTAATAACTCCGGATAGAACTATGAGCAAAAATTCGAGTACTTAAATGTCGAAGCTTGTATGCTAGACGTTATGAACTCGATTACTTATTCTCAACGGTGACGTTTAAGAACTGTGAATCTTTCTTAAACAGAGTCAGCTTCCGTATTCCGATGAATGACATGAGACTTCACAAACTTTTCTGTATTAGAAAATCTAATCTTTCTCTCCGGTCTCCAGATGCATTAAAAATGCCAACTTGCATATAGGTGATTTCGATCTATTCAATATATAGAAGTACTAGTGGCTTGTGCAGCAAATGCTGCTGCAAACTAAGTTCTTTGGAAGTTCAAATAAAAATTTTTCAGATTTATTTTCAATGAATACTTGTCTTTTTGATAGTTATTTGCTTCCATAATAATGAAACACTCCCTCTGAATGGATTTTTTTAGGCCAAATACTTTTTCTTGAAACTATCCAACTTCAGTTTTAGAGTTTCAACGCGAAAACGCAAGTATCAATGTCAGGACGATAGCAGTAGCTATTTCAGGTCATTGTGGATTGTAGGCAAAAGTTAAAAAAAAAATGTCAGGTTTGCTAAGCTTTCGAACAATAGCATTTTCGTATAGCTGCTGCATGTAGAACTTGAAATGTAGAGCGTAAAATCATTTTCTCCTACTAAGAGATCTTGTTGAAATGATCTGGAGACTACAAAATTTTCTAGGCCTCTTATTTTATCAGTAAGTAATACCTTTTTATCTTTCCTTAGGAACTGTAATTTTTGCGCTCTCTCGAGCCAATACTGAAGACAATGACACATATCAATATCTACACTACACCGCCATTAAGTATATGAAAAAGACCCACCCCACTGGTTTATAAGTTTAAAAATATTTGATTTTTAATAACAATATTATTATCTTACTTAAGTTTTGTAGTTATAGTATATAGCAATCACTCAGTAAATTATAGAAACGAATATCTAAATTAAGATATTCTCTACATTTACTTACATAACCTCAAAACGTTTCACTTTCATGTCATCAATATAGCATCAATATTATGTACAATTAATGAAGAATAGACGCATCATGATATTAACTATAATAATATTTAATTTCTAATTGTAATAATTTCATCAAACCACCTCAAGTTTCGTAGATTTGAATATCCAATACATAGCTGTACTCAGAAAATTTGTTATACACTGCAGAATCAGTTTTTAATAACAAATTGAATTGAGCTCTAAATATGTCGGCAATCCTGCAGGTCATGGCCTTCGTATAATTGTCTGTTGTTTATTGTAGTGTGTGTTTTGTTCTGAAATTCAATCAAGTCGGCCGTGATTCAATAACATTAGTTCTCAAAACTGACAACAGATGGATTTTGGAAAATAGGAAAATTATGTAGGAAAATTGACATTTCACTGAAAACTACTACTTTTCCGAAAAACTTTGGATGCCAGGCATGAAAATGAGGGGTCACTCATTAAAATCCGTTCAGCCGTTTTCCCGTAATTTCCATTACCAGTTCAAATTATATATATAGAAGATTATATCATGGCAATGTCATTTGCTTTTATATTATTTGCAAAATTTTTCAACATAAACCGGTAATGTTTAACTCCCTTGTATAAAATTTAATAATATTATTTATTGTTAATTAACCATGATAATCCATGTTCTTCATTACACAGTACTTTCATTTCAAAACATCCCAGTCTAAATAACTAATTATTTAAATTGAATTCAAGTTAAACAAAAAACACGTCAATTTAGATATTGAGGGGGAAGTCTGAAACCAGGCTTAATTGCATTTTAGATTTCACCCTCCACCCCAGCCACCCTACTTTGAAATTTCAAATAGCACTCCCTATATTTTTATAGGTACCGTACTTAAATATGAAAGAGCATTGAATTGCTTATACACCTCATTCATTTATTTTACATCTTTTGTTTTATACCGTTGCCTGGCAACCTCGATTGTTGTTACTGTTGATTAGAGCTGAAGCTACGAATACCATTGAACATTTCTTGTAATAATTTTGTTCGTGTATTAAATTACTGTAAAATGTTGTACACCCTACAAGAGAGAACAGAAATATCTATTTATAGAGCTGAAAACAGTTGTGCTCGTAGAACTGCTAGAGCTTTCAACGAGAGGCATCCTGACAGTATGGGTGAATCCACAAAATCCGTATAAGGTGCTAGTTCGGAGGCCAGGGGAGGGAAAGACCTTTGGGGAGGCAGAGACGTAGATGAGATGATAATATTAAAATGGATTTGAGGGAGGTGGGATATGATAGTAGGGACTGGATTAATCTTACTTAGAATAGGGACCGATGGCTGGATTATATGAGGGCGGCAATGAACCTCCGGTTTCTTTAAAAGTCATTTGTTAGTAAGTAAGTAAGTAACCGAAGGTAATAACTTTATAATAAAATAAATATAATGAAAATTTTATTGGTAAATTTTGAAAACGAGATATATGCATACAAAGAGTGCAAAACAGAGAAAGTCTGTCAGGTTTTCAAATTGAATTGGAAACATCAGAGTAAAAGTAAAACTGTTATTAAACTATGCATTTTTTTAAAATCAGTTCAAATGTGAGTAACTATTTATAAAAAACAACAATTTGTAGATTTCTCTTGCTTTTAGAATTTTTTTTAAATCTCTCTCTTTCAAGTACAGTCTTTTTATCTCTTCAAAATAACTGCTAAGTAGAAGAATTATGATTGAATACAATTCCAACATACTTACTTACTGTACTTATTTACTGGCTTTTAAGGAACCCGGAGGTTCATTGCCGCCCTCACATAAGCCCGCCATTGGTCCCTATCCTGAGCAAGATTAATCCATTCTCTATCATCATATCCCACCTCCCTCAAATCCATTTTAATATTATCTTCCTATCTACGTCTCGGCCTCCCTAAAGGTCTTTTTCCCTCCGGCCTCCCAACTAACACTCTATATGCATTTCTGGATTCGCCCATACGTGCTACATGTCCTGCCCATCTCAAACGTCTGGATTTTATGTTCCTAATTATGTCAGATGAGGAATACAATGCGTGCAGTTCTGCGTTGTGTAACTTTCTCCATTCTTCTGTAACTTCATCTCTCTTAGCCCCAAATATTTTCCTAAGCACCTTATTCTCAAATACCCTAAATCTCTGTTCCTCTCTCAATGTGAGAGTACAACTTTCACAACCATAAAGAACATCCGGTAATACAACTGTTTTATAAATTCTAACTTTCAGATTTTTTGACAGCAGACTGGGTGATAAAAGCTTCCCAACCGAATAATAACAGGTATTTCCCATATTTATTCTGCGTTTAATTTCTTCCCGAGTATCATCTATATTTGTTACTGTTGCACCAAGATATTTGAACTTCTCAACCTCTTCAAAAGATAAATTTCCAATTTTTTATATTTCCATTTCGTACAATATTCTCGTCACGAGACATAATCATATACTTTGTCTTTTTGGGATTTACTTCCAAACCTATCTCTTTACTTGCTTACAGTAAAATTCCCGTGTTTTTCCTAATCGTTTGTGTATTTTCTCCTAACATATTCACGTCATCCGCATAGACAAGCAGCTGATGTAATCCGTTCAATTCCAAACCATTTCCTAATGGCATATTCTAGAGCGAAGTTAAAAAGTAAAGGTGATAGTGCATCTCCTTGCTTTAGTCCGCAGTGAATTGGAAACGCATCTGACAGAAACTGACCTATACGAACTCTGCTGTACGTTTCACTGAGACACATTTTAATTAATCGAACTAGTTTCCTGGGAATACCAAAATGAATAAGAATATCATATAAAACTTCCCTCTTAACCGAGTCATATGCCTTTTTGAAATCTATGAATAACTGATGTACTGTACCCTTATACTCCCATTTTTCTCCATTATCTGTCGAATACAAAATATCTTATCGATAGTTGATTTATTACGCCTAAAACCACACTGATGATCCCCAAGAAGTTCATCTACATATGGAGTTAATCTTCTCAAAAGGATATTCGACAAAATTTTGTACGACGTCAACAAAAGTGATAATCCTCGAAAGCTACTACAGCTAGTCTTGTCCTCCTTCCTAAAAATAGGTACGATTATGGACTCCTTCCATTGTTCTGGTATAATTTCCTTTTCCCAAATTGCAAGTACAAGTTTATAAATTTCGCTAGACAATACGCTTCCACCCTCTTGTATTAATTCTGCTGGAATTTGGTCAATACCTGGAGACTTGTACTTTTTCAGATTTTCTATCGCAATTTCGACTTCAGGCAATTCCAACATACATAATTAAATTTTGTGCATAAGTAAATCAACCTAAAAAGTAAATATTGTAGAATCGGGGGCTTAGGCCCCATTGTCCCCTAATGGGCGTCCATGACTACAGGTGTCATAAAGTCTGCCGGTTATCGACATCATATGTCTCTGGGACAAAAAGTAGTGCTCGATTCTTTTTAAAACTAAGAAGAGTATGTGTATGTTTATAACTTGTTACATAATGGAAGCAAAGACTTTCAGGACTCGCTTTACCTCAGTTATTAATGGTCTACAATGACACACAAAGTGGCACGGTGTAGGCTATTTATAGTAATTTTAAAAGTTACTGCAGTTCACAGTTAAATACGCTACTGATAAAATTTCAGATTTATTACCTTATTTTCTCGACGTTTGAGTAAATTGCCCGTGATAAATTTTATTGCTATAATTTTGAATTGAGTGTCGACCATGACGAAATGCTCACTGGCCTTCTCTGATGGCACAGGTGATCAGAAACATTAAACGAGAGTTCATGGAGGCGAATGGACTAAATGGAAAAACACTCGCCTATAAATTGCAAATTTTGTTTCTGATTGTACCCATGTATATAACTCAAACCTTGAAAAATCTTTCTGCAATTATGAAATGCTCATTTATTTATTTATTTATTATTTTGCTAATAATTGTAACATAAAATATAATATATACAGAAAAACTTTAGCTCGCCCCTGAAAGAGTAGAACTCGTGCTCAGGGGCGGATTCCTGAATTGAAATTAATAATTATACAATACAATTTGTCTTATGTCTACTGTGTAGATACATTTAAATTTACAATTTTTCATTTTTTATTAAATCCACACATAACTTTTTAAATGTAATACTAGAACTATTAGAATTGACAAGATTAGGATATTTAAATATAAATTTGTTATATATTCTTGGGCTTAAATTACTACTATGATTAAATACTGTAGCAGTGTTGCATTTTGGTTCAAACAATCTTAAAGAATTCATAGCTTTTGTTTTATAACTATGAGAATACAATTTAAAATTATTTTGAATTTTATGTATGAATTTTATTAATACAATATAATAAATTTCTCTTACGTTAAGTACATTAAAGTCTAGAAACAATTTTTGAGATGGAAAATCAATAGGTTTATGAAGACATATTTTAATTATTTTCTTCTGTAATAAATAAAGTGGATTAAAATTGGATTTAAATGAGCTACCCCATCCTATAATTTCATACATAATTACCGATTGAAATAAAGTTAAATATATTGTACGTAATAAACTTATTGATAAGTAATTCCTTAATAAAACAAAATAATATACTATTTTACGTAATTTATTACAAAGGTAATTAATGTGTTGGTTCCATTTTAAATGATTATCGAATGATGCCTAAATACTTAACTTCAGAGGATTCTTTAATAATCGGACATTTACACTGTATAAGACAACAATTAATACTTAATATAGATTTAAATGCATAGATAGATGTAAGCCGTTTTCCTCACTGTGGTTCGAGTAGCAATACATTCTGTCTACGTCACGTTTGTAGGAAAGCCATTTTAGAACGTTTCTGCAAATGTCATCACGTGGAGTTTTTTTTAATAAAGCAGTTTTCTTCCTACGTTTGTCGCTGGTGAATCTGCGGTAACCATGTACTGATGTGTTAATATAATACAAAGTAATGTTGCTTTTTTAACATTCATAACACCATATAGATCGTGGTGTAGACTAAAGGTAATCCTTCACTACATCGTATCGCACTCATCGGACGAATCGAACGGATCGGAAAAAGACTGTCTTTGCTGTAATTGTTATGTAACCGCGTTCACTACATCGTGTCGCACGCATCGCCTCTCGGCAAATCCGCCCACGTTTCTCGGATGGGCAACTTTTCCGATGCGTGCGATCATGGCCTTCTTTAATAAATCGATTTTAATTGGTCAACTGTTACTATTATGTTGTGCCATGTTCAGTGTCGCGCCAAAATGGCAGACGGAAAACTTATTTCGCGTGTAGAAAATTGCGAAGAATTATATAATTTGAAGCGTTCCCATTAAAGTAATCAAGTCGTTTCTTGCAAATATATAATGTAACCAATATTTCTTTCGTTTCTTCCTCTTCAATTAAGACGGATGAAGCAATTACAAATTCTTATTCGCTAACAGACGTAATTAATAGATCTAACCTCAACTCCTCTGCTTTCAGTAATGTCAATATCGTACGACGTCATGTTTTAAACAGCTGATAGGGGAATCCGATGATGCGATGAGGTGGAGCCGTTACAGTGAACGCACTGCACTTAAAATATCCGTTGCGTGCGATTCGTACGAGGAGTGCGATACGATGTAGTGAACGCTTACCTTTAGTGTAGCGAACGGACTCGTGGTCCAACATTACGCTCGGACATGGTTCTAATTCAGTTTTGTCCGAATACCTGGGGCCACTTTCAAAAAATTTTACACTAATGTTATTAGTAGCGCCCGGATGTTTTAGGCATTTATAACAGTTAAAATAGGCAGGCAAAGAAGGCAATAAAAACGTAAAAAAAGGCATTATATATTTTGAAAAGGTACAATATATTTTAGCAATGAATTTAAATTATATCAACATAACTCATATATTTATTTCGCAGGTGACACATGTTGACATATAAAATAATTTTTTTGTGATTAACTGTCTTTTCACAAATCTTACATAACAAAACTGTTGTAAACGCATGGGCACCAAATTCACTAACGTAAGCATGAAGTTTACTTTTCAATGATTTACTGAATTAAGGCATTCTAGCTAACCGATCTTATACCTTCTGTCACCCGACAATAACTGACTTTCCTCACTCAAATTTCTTTCTCCTACAAAAATAACAGTAAGAGTTGAAAATATGAAAGCAAACAACGGAATTGCTACGTGACAATTTCTATGAGAACGAGCCTGATATTTAAAATTATAAAGCTGATTGTTGGTATCGTGAAGACATGACAATATTATATTTGTAACTGTGGATTGTCGATCATTATTCATATTACACCAATAGTATTAAAGCACGATCATTAGCAGATTAAGCACCGAAATAAATTATCTACTTTTATTTACTACTGTTACTAAAGTTAGTCAATGTTTCAAATATTTAAATTTCATAGACATTGCATTACAATTAATCAGAAAATTGCAAATACACAAGAAATATTGCATTAAAATGACAAAAAAATGGCATTTAATAGTAAGAAACACCTCAAAAGGCAAAATTGGCAAAATAAAAATTGGCCCCATCACTTTGATTTACTCCAAATCACATTTATATCTATGCAAATAATGATTTACTTTCACCCAGTAAGAAAGGCATTTTACCAAACGTGACGGGTGAAATTTAGGCCATTTTCAGTCAAAAATAACATTTTCGTTGTCTTGTAAAAAATGAATCAACAATCTCTTATTTATAGATTAAGCAAGCTTCAATGCTCTGTGGTGCTCGAAAGCATAAAAATTACACAATATATAAATTGCTGCACCCTTGAACTTCAATTCCATGCAAATTTTACAAGTTGTTTTTCACACTTTTTAAGTACATTTCATCAAGTCAGAAGCGTAAAGGCTCTTACAATTTTGAAGTTAAGGACATGAAATTTTTCCTGCATGTTCTATATACTGTAGTTAACCAAATAGCGCATGGGTTTTATGATTAAATTAATACTATTTTAAATAAGAAATAATGTACTTATAGTGGCAACGAAAAATTTTTGTTTTTAGGTATGCAGTGGTTATAAATTCCCCCCTCTCTTTTGTAATAAAAATATAGGAAAAATAATGCGTGATATTTTTTGTAAATATGCCACTGGTCTTGGAAATAAAATTCAAACATTTTACTGAAAAAACTGAGCGATATATTTCATTTTGAAGTATTGAAAAAATATATATTTTTTAATGCAATGAGCATGAAACGTTACCCCAAGTGCTAGGTTTCTGCCCTCAGGGCGAATTGCTGCGAATTGACAGACATAACACAGTCCGCTCAATAATTGCTAACAGATTAAGGGAACATGGTGAATTCGAAGTATATGAGGAAGTTCAATGTCTTTCTATGGAAGGATCTACACGGCGTGCTGACATCATAATAATTGACCGAGATAAAAAAAACTGGTCTCATTCTTGACCCAACTCTAAGGTTCGAAATTAATGAAGGTCAACCAAAGCAGGTACATGAAGAGAAACGCGCTATTTACCTTCCATGCTGTGATGATCTCAGTCATAAATATAATATTCAATATTGGAATGTCATTGGACTTATGTTTGGTGCGCGAGGAACAATTCCCAAATTTACATTGGAGATCCTCAGAAAATTAAAGGTTCCTGAAAAGACTCTTCAGACAATTGCATTAACTATTTTAAAATCTTCATTGAACATCATCAATCACCATCTCTATTCATCTTTATAATATTCAATGTAATTATATTATTTATTTTCAATAATTTTTTATCGTTTTGATACCTACCACATCTTGTCGCAGAATATTATTATTATTTTTTTTTAAATTTCATTGTGTATTTTTTTAACATTAATTTACATTTTTTTTGTTAGGTCAGTTTCTATCTGATGCTTTTCCAATTCACTGCGGGCTAAAGCAGGGAGATGCACTATCACCTTTACTTTTCAACTTCGCTTTAGAATATGCCATTAGGGAAGTTCAGGATAACAGGTAGGGTTTGGAATTAGCTTCTTGTATATGCGGATGACGTGAATATGTTAGGAGAAAATCCACAATCGATTAGGGAAAACACTGAAATTTTACTTGAAGCAAGTAAAGCCATCGGTTTGGAAGTAAATCCCAAAAAAACAAAGTATATGATTATGTCTCGTGACCAGAATATTGTACGAAATGGAGATATAAAAATTGGAGATTTATACTTCGAAGGGGTGGAAAAATTCAAATATCTTGGAGCAACAGTAACAAATATATGTAAATGACAACTCGGGAGGAAATTAAAAGCAGAATAAATATGGGAAATGCGTGTTATTATTCGGTTGAGAAGCTTTTATCATCTAGTCTGCTGTCAAAAAATCTGAAAGTTAGAATTCATAAAACAGTTATATTACCGGTTATTCTTTATGGTTGTGAAACTTGGACTCTCACTCTGAGAGAGGAATATAGGTTAAGGGTGTTTGAGAATAAGGTGCTTAGGAAAATATTTTTGGACTAAGAGGGATGAAGTTACAGGAGAATGGAGAAAGTTACACAACGCAGAACTGCACGCATTGTATTCTTCACCTGACATAATTAGGAACATTAAATCCAGACGTTTGCGATGGGCAGGGCATGTAGCACGTATGGGCGAATCCAGGAATGCATATAGTGTTAGTTGGGAGACCGGAGGGGAAAAGATCTTTGGGGGAGGCCGAGACGTAGATGGGAAGATAATATTAAAATGAATTTGAGGGAGGTGGGATATGATGATAGGGACAGGATTAATCTTGCACAGGATAGGGACCGATGGCGGGCTTATGTGAGGGCGGCAATGAACCTTCGAGTTCCTTAAAAGCCATTTGTAAGTAAGTAAGTCATTTGAATTGATTAGGATGCCGATATTTAAAGTCCAAGATTTGGACGGCTATCATTTCGATATTATTTTATATAATTTTAACTCAGAAACTGATTGACTAACAGAAATTAAACTTCACCATATCATTATCTATCACACCATGATTATGTGTACAAAAAATCAAGGACGTAGCTTGAAAAATGTAGATAATAGAAATTTCACTCACCCCCCCCCCTTAATGCATCTAATAAATTGTTTAAAAAATGAAATAAATCGCAAATTATTGAAATTGTAAAAATTTCAGAACTCAGTTCTACTGTCCCTAAAAGTGAAATATTCGCATCTGACCCAAGAAATACTTTTTCCCGCGGCAAGTTAGTAAGTTAAGTAGTGAGTTGGTAACATTGCTCTGCTTCTGTAGTAAATGTGTCGCACTGTACTATAGAAACGGACTTCGACTATCTTATAGCGGATAGAAGGACAAGAAAAGAAAAGCGTTTTTAAAACTAATGGATCACTTACTTTTCTGTGTTTTTTTTTCGTGTACTGCTCATAGAAGGGTCGTAAAAGTTAACTGTACCGCACGGAAGCATTCTACAGTAATTGGAACATATTAATTTTACTGAGGTATTTTGTTTTCTGTCATAGTTCGCTATTCGCGGATATAATTACTGACATAAGAATATATAATTTATAGCAGCGGAGCATTCGAAGTATTTTATAGCTTTGCTGTTGTTGTAAGTTGTCATTGCAGGTGACGGGAGAGAACCGCCTTCGGACGTAGCTGGCAGGCAATTATTGTTACAGCTGATAATAAAGGGCGCGCTAATGACTCTCTTTGTCATTTGGCTTGCCCACGTCGTGTCTAGGGTATGCAGCACCGAACAACAGTTTATTAATGTCGAGACTATGCTAATTACGCGCTAAAAGTGCCCATTGCGCAAGTTCTCGCTTACATTCATATCGATATCAGAAATTGTCTTTACTGTCGTATAAGCTTATTTATTTTCGTCAATACAAATATAATAATACTTACTTACTTACAAATGGCTTTTAAGGAACCCGCAGGTTCATTGCTGCCCTCACATAAGCCCGCCATCGGTCCCTATCCTGTGCAATATTAATCCACTCTCTACCATCATATCCCACCTACCTCAAATCCATTTTAATATTATCCTCCCATCTACGTCTCGGCCTCCCCGAAGGTCTTTTTCCTCCGGTCTCCCAACTAACACTCTATATGCATTTCTGGGTTCGCCCATACGTGCTACATGCCCTGCCCATCTCAAACATCTGGTTTTAATGTTCCTAATTGTGTCAGGTGAAGAATACAATGTGTGCAGTTCTGCGTTGTGTAACTTTCTCCATTATCCTGTAACTTCATCCCTCTTAGTCCCAAATATTTTCCTAAGAACCTTATTCTCAGACACCCTTAATCTCTGATCCTCTCTCAAATTGAGAGTCCAAGTTTCACAACCATACAGAACAACCGGTAATATAACTGTTTTATAAATTCTAACTTTCAGATTTTTTTTGACAGCAGACTAGATGGCAAAAGCTTCTCAACCGAATAATAACAGGCATTTCCCATATTTATTCTGCGTTTAATTTCCTCCCCAGTGTCATTTATATTTGTTACTGTTGCTCCAAGATATGTGAATTTTTCCACCTCTTCGAAGGATAAATGTCCAATTTTTGTTTCCATTTCGTACAGTATTGTGGTCACGAGACATAATCATATACTTTGTCTTTTCGGGGATTTACTTCCAAACCTATCGCTTTAAATAACAATAATAATAATAATAATAATAATAATAATAATAATAATAATAACAATAATAATAATAATAATAATAATAATAATATTAAAGGAAGTGGAAAGAGATAACTGATGAAATTTTGAAACCACTTCACTGTTAAAGCTACAGGATCAAAGTCAAATATAAAAAAATATAAATGAAAAGATATGACATAGCTTTGAAGTTGAGCATTTTTCGTGGAAAGTAGCTAATTATGTTAAAGATAAAATCATGCTCACAACTTTATTAGAATACTTATAGTACGAATTTAAAGTTAAGTTTTTGACTGTCATAGTAAAGATCGGCATAATAGAGGAGGTAATAATACTGGGTGAACAGTATAGAGCAGAACAGGTTTTACGGTTCGCGCGGCCTTGAGTCCCCCACTACCGCGCGCATAGCCAGCCGGCCGGCCGTGAAACGTGTTCTGCTCTATACTGTTCACCCAGTAGATATCACTATAAGAAATGTGAAGCTGGGATTTACGAAGTGTGAAAACTGAAAAATACGCAGTGTGGATAGGAATAATGAGCACAGGAAGGAAAGAAGATAAACAACATGAAGGAGAAATACATGAGGAAAAGAAGAGCCAAGGAATAAATTAAAGTATAAAAGAGTGGAAGACGAGAAGAAGAGATAGAATAAAAGTGAAAAAGAAGAAACGAGTAGAAGACGTAAACAGTACAAAAGAAAAATATTAATAAAAGAAACTAGCAGCATTAGGAAAAATATTAATAAAATAAACTAGCAGTATTTCTCACAAAATAAATGCATAGAAACATGCAGCTACCTCATAAATATTTGCAGTAAAAATTTCATCCAGATTGATTAATATTTGGCATAAGAAAGTTGGTGTTGAATCAACAATAATGAACACAGAAAAATAGATTTGAAAATAAAATGAATATTTATGTAAATTAATATTCTCCTCTGCTACAGTCATCTAGTAGCTTCAGGGAGCCAACAAAAAGTTACTAGATTTGTAATCAGAAATTTTAAAAAAGAATTCTTCGATGAAAAACAATTTTGACAGCTCTTTAAATTCCACGCCCCCTTCCAGCCTTAATTTAAAAAGTGTAAACATACGAGTATTTGTAATCAGAATTGAGCTGAATCCATTTGGGGTATGAAAATATATATTCTGAATAAGTGAAATAGCAAGAAAAATTTGGAAAAATTTTTCATGATTTTCAGTGGAGTCTTCCCTTAAGTGGTCTGATTCTGTTTAATCGGTCTCTTGGGGAGTTTGTTCCAGAAGTTTATTGCATATGACCCTTCGACATCTATTTAGGTCATGTGTGACGATTCGGGGGAATGATCGAAGAAACTGATGCAAAAGGAAGAAGAGTAGTGAATGAAATACAAAGAAGAAAAATAGAAAGAAGAAGAGAGAAATTTAAAGAGCAAAATGGAGAATAAGAGGAAAAATAAATGGAAAGAGAGAAAGAAATTAGAGAAGAATGAAAAATAAAGTAACGGGAAAAGAGTAGGAAGAAGCGAAAGAAAAGAATTAAAATGAACAGTTGGAAAAAGAAGTATACGCGCGTACAAATACAATAAAGAAAAAGGGGGAAAAAATAGAGGAAATAAATTTTAATCTGAAAAATAGAATTTGAAAGGGAGGAAGAAATGAAAAAGATAGAAGATAAAGACGAATTGGAGAATAGGAAAAAGAAGAAGAAGAAAATTTAGAGTGAAAAAGAAAAAAAGACTACTGAAGTGTAAGGAGAAATTGAAAGGGAAGGAATTTGGAAGAATTTAAAGAAGAAAATGAGCGTGGAAAGATGGAATGGTAACGTTCTGTCGTCGTCATTCTGTGATCCGAAACTTGATCCACTGTTGCACGTGGCTGCGCTGGTGAAAAAGGCGCCACGGAAGGAGAAGCGGAGACTGTGCCATTATGCACACGCGAGAGATGAAGCGGAGGTCGAAGTAATCAAGGAATTGGGTACTGCCAACTGCTAATGTTATCACGAGGTAATAACTGCTTCCTTAAGGAAAATCCATAGTGCCTCCCACACTTTCTTTGAATGTCTTATTCAATTAGTACAAGTGAAGGGATATCTCGTCGGAGATTTGCCGATGTTAATTGTTCCAATTACGTGTTCGAATGGAAAGTATTTCGATTATGTTAATTACGATAAAGAGAATGATCAAACATGAATTCCTTAAGCGTTTTCCTTAATTCAAAGTTATCCTTTATATATAGGCCTACCTACTTAAAATTTCTCCTACTCTGTCTTTGAAGTCGTGGTGGAGTTTCAATTGGTTATATAATTGCAATGAAACACGATAGAGGTGTCAAACAGCCATTAAATAAAAGAATAACTCTCATGGTTTTGTTGTAACGGTTGCCTTTGTTACCTACCAATCGAGTATATAAATTATTATTGTTACAGACAGTAATAACTAGGGAGCGGATTTTTATGTGCTGAAAATGTTAATATATTTATTTTTATGTGCTAAAAAGTACGAAAATATTTGCTAAAAATAAAAAAAAAATATTTTTTATAAATATGACAAAAATACCTTACTTAGCTTGGGAAAAAAAATGTTACAAGGTACTCACCAATCACACTTGAGTGCTAGCAGTTGGCCTAGAATTGCAGTGAACAACAAAGGTCATCTCAAATTCTCCATCGCAAATGCATGGCGATTATCTCTGAACGACGACTTATACTGTGAAAACGATCTTTCCACATCACAGGACGTCAGACGTACATATTTAAAGAGAGAAATGTCACAAACACAAACACCGTCAGTTTCACCTACAGGCACACCCTCCAATACTTGAGCAACTTTACACATTTTTTTTATCCACTGTTTTTCCCAAACAGATTCTTGAATTTGTCCCTTAGTACTTGTACTTCTGGACCTGGTAGCGAGTCTAGTTTAATTTCCACGGCACGCACCTCCCTGTTCCAGACAACAGGTTTTTGGATGTTTCGAGTTTTTTATGGCGTCACACAAAAAGCTTAGATTTGCTAATAGGAAAGCTAAATCGTTTTTTAAACAACCACCTTTCAGTATATCTTGACGAAGCCCGATAACAGGGAATCACAACAAGACGTATTGCCTTACTTGATGGACATGAGCGAGAGGAGAGAAATTTTTTAAAATTAAATAATGTTCATACCTGAGCTCTTATCAGTTGTGTTTCACAAACAAAGCGTGGAATGAAATCATCTTCAGCAACAATAAACATTCCTAATTATGTGTTGCAAGATCTCTCCTCCTTGTCCATGTTAATTTATTCTCTAATAATAACATTGATATGCTGCCTAGCAGTTCTCAGAATTTGAGGCGATATTATTACGAAAATGG
Source organism: Periplaneta americana (assembly GCF_040183065.1). Taxonomy (NCBI): domain Eukaryota; kingdom Metazoa; phylum Arthropoda; class Insecta; order Blattodea; family Blattidae; genus Periplaneta; species Periplaneta americana. The sequence goes on from NC_091117.1 coordinate 30,066,925, forward strand.
ATCATAGATACATCCCACAGCGCTTAGAAACACGAAGCAACCAAGAATTCTTAAAAAGATAACGTACTTCTGAGTGACATAATTGATTTAGTTTTAAAATGTTTAAAAGTTCTTGTAAAAAAATTATGTTAGTAAAAAACTCCAAGATTTATGTGTTTATAATAGATTTCCTGAAAATATGTATTTACATAATTTTTTGTGAAAATATGTGTTTTTATGTGAAATAAAATTCGGGTTTTAAACTTGAAACTTCATGTTCGGAATTTTTAACTTCGTTAATTGTGTTTTATCACACGCAAAAAGAATATTTAATTGCATAGAAATCCGCTCCTTAGTAATAACATGGACGTAAGAAGAAAAGTTCAGTGCTTTTATTGCTTGGAAAGTTTGAATCGGTCCACCACTATGGAGTAACGGTTAGCAAGTCTTACCGGGTTCAAATCCTGGTTGGGACAATTACCTGGTTGAGGTTTTTTCTTTCACCCTCTTAAGAGTAAATGCTGGGTAACTTTCGGCGCTGGACCCGGAATTTATTTTGCGGGCATTATCAGCTTCATTTTACTCAGACGCTAGATAACCAATTCGGTACATTTTAAGTGGGGTAATTTGAATAATTTCAGACACTTCAACATTTTTTCTTGGACTACGTATACCCACATTATCGCTAATATTAATATGAACAGTTGTTCTTACATGTTTAAAGAATCAATATAAATTTTATAAAATGAAAATAACTGTAACTGAATTCACAATTATTGAGCTATCTTATTTACCCGCAGAGTTATATATAGTATTTTAAAAATGTTGGGTAATTTGGATATATTATGGGGCAATAATAATAATAATAATAATAATAATAATAATAATAATAATAATAATAATAATAATCCGTGGCGCTACAGCCCGTGAAGGGACTAGACCGACCAGCCGGCTGCTGGCCTCACACCCACATGCCGAAGCAGAGGTGGACGATCATCCAACCAGAATGGAGGTATCGTGTGGTTAGGTCGATGATCCCCCCAGCCGTTATAGCTGGTATTCGCAACCGGAGTTCGCTACCTATCGTAGCTCCCCAAGTGCATCACGATGCTGGGTGGGCACCGATCCCATACACTGGCCGAAATTTCATGAGAAAATTTCTTCCCCCATGAGGACTCGAGCCAGCGCGCATTCCGTAACGCGAGTCCTAGGCGGGATGCCTTAGACCGCGACGCCACGGCGCGGGACAATATGAATAATACGAAATAAAATTAGAAAATGTTTTTTTCAAAATCAGTTTTAGGCCTACTTCAATACTGGATGAATACCTTCAAATAGTTAATCAGATCTAGTCATACACAAAAATGGACAGCAAACATAAATGAAAAAAATTGTTCCTTTTGTCGCTGTACACATACCGACAGCAAACGAACTCCTTTCTTCCTTTTTCTCCAACAGAACACTCGTGGTACCAAGTTTTGCAACTCTGACAACGAATCCAGTTCCCCTTTCTGGAAGAAAGTTCAGAATAATATCTTCTGTTGCAGAATCCACATTTCCAGTCATCTTCATTGCTCTCATATCCTCAGTCGTTGTCACTGGATTCTTCCATCACAAGATTCCTTATTCGCATCATCTTGAGAGTGCTTGGTTCTGGATCGTTATTTCTTTTTTGTCTAAGACCTTTTTTTTCCCTTTCATTCTGTCTTGAAAAAAAAGACTGAGTAATAAATAACTGATTATAAATTCGACCTTCACAAGTATTAACATTGTAACTCACTTTCTTCCATTTTTCAGGAGAAGCAAATGAAGTTTTAAAATGATCAAGTAAGTCAGTTCATTCATTCATTCATTCATTCATTCATTCATTCATTCATTCATTCATTTTATTCCATAAATCTTACATGGGCAATGAAGCTTTAAGATTTGGAACAAGTCAAAATTTTACAATATTACAATTACAATTTTTACAAATTTTTATAGTTTTACAATTTAGTAATTTTCTACTGTTTTTACAATTTTGTGCAATTTTTTACATTTTGGCGAGATGTAGTGAGATGAGGTGAGGTCCGAGGATTCGCAAAAATATTACCCGGCATTTGCCTTTTGGTTGGGGGAAACCTCGGAAAAACCCCAACCAACCAGATAATCAAATCAAAGGGGGGGGTAATCAAATCAAAGAGGTTGATGCCAAGGACTCGCCATAGACCATCCGGCTTCAGTCCCACGGCTGTGGAAAACCTCGGAAGAAACCGAAGACCAAAGGTGGAATCCAATCCAAGCCCGAACGCAACTCCGGATCAGCAGGCCAGCGAGTCTGCCGACTGAGCTACATCGATGGCTCTACTAAAAGTATACAATACATAGCCAATCAGATTATTATATTTACAAACGTATTAAATTTACAAACGATTAAATTTACAATTTACAGTATATATAGATAGTAACAATAAGATTTTACATACGATTGGGAAGGTTTAGAGCTACAATGATAGTACTGGAAGAAAAAGAAACATATTAAGACCATATTAACTAGCGTAACTCAAAACTATAAAAAATTGAGTTACAATGTTAGTATTTGGGAGGGTCGAATTACTAATAATGTTGTAAATATGTTATTCAAATTTCCCCGCTCGTTGACAAAACAGAATTTGATCATAGTACGAAGATCATGTAGCCTACTAGAATGTGTCGTAACTCGGGCTACAAACTGCTAACACATCTATGAAATGCTTATGAGTTAAAACAAGTGTACTATATTAGCACATATTTTTATAAAAGCTTAACTAAATTAAGTAAAGTATTATAAGCTGCCAATAGATAGGCTAGGGATTTTGCTACACATATTTCAACAGAAAAAATATCTACAGTATAAATTTCCAGTTCAGCTTGAAGATCTAATTTATAGAGAGAGAGGATTCACAAAGACCACCTCCTTTTCACTACCTATCACTTTTCAACATGGCGTTGCGCGTTTTGTCTTAATGCTGTCAAAACCTTAGCATTTTCCATGTTTCTCCGTTATTCCAATTACCCCTCTTTACTCTACTAGTTTTCTACTCTGTCTTACTGAGTTTCATTTGCCAAAACTTGATATTAAAAGGGCGTAAATTGTACATCACTGTCGTGAAAGAAATTTAGACCAAATATAAGTGATCTGTAAGGACAGGGAGACTTAGGGAATCGGCTCTGAATAAGCAGAATCACGTGATGTATTAAGAGTCTTTATCAGCCAACACATTCCTACAAAATATGCAAATTGCAGAACACGAACTCATTTACATAGCTGAGGAACTCTCTTAAAATAGTCACAAATGGAAGTAATGGGAATGAACTTTCTCACAACTAATTGCTACTGCTGATAATTATTCTATTTTTACGGAGTGGAACGAGTAAGGCCACCGACATGACTAGTTCCATTATTTACAGCCCCAGGTGTATCTGTCCCACGAGACAAGTCAGCAAATTTCAATATGTATAAACATTTGTTTGCAAGCGATATGGTACGTGTGTTTCACCCAGTTCGTAGTAAAGTATCAATGGAGTCGTTATACTCCTAGCCTATTACTCGTATTTATACGTTGCTTCCAGGATGAATGTCCGTAACATTATTGGCATATGTTTACTAAATTCGAAAAAAGCTCTTCAAATTTATGCAGTCTACAGAGCTTCCTCACCTAGCATACCGAGTCCACTGATGTTCTTCCAGTTTATTTGATCAATATAAATTCGTCCACTTTATCAGACCTCAGAAATTTGCCCAATAATTATACTAGATCTTATTGTAAGACGTTCGTCCAGTGTAATAAATCTTAAAAATTCGTATAGTTCACTATGTTCATAGAAAGTTTATCCATGGGCACCTCATCCATATTATTAATTAATTAAGTGTTAGGAGAAAATCCACAAACGATAAGGGAAAACGCGGAAATTCTACTTCAAGCAAGTAAAGATATAGGGTTGGAAGTAAATCCCGAAAAGACTAAGTATATGATTATGTCGCGTGATCAGAATATTGTACGAAATGGAACTATAAAAGTTGGAGATTTATCCTTCGAAGAGGTGGAAAAATTCAAATATCTTGGAGCAACAGTAACAAATATAAATGACACTCGGGAGGAAATTAAACGCAGAATAAATTTGGGAAATGCCTGTTATTATTCGGTTGAGAAGCTTTTGTCATCTAGTCTGCTGTCAAAAAATCTGAAAGTTAGAATTTATAAAACAGTTATATTACCGGTTGTTCTGTATGGCTGTGAAACTTGGACTCTCACTTTGAGAGAGGAACAGAGATTGAGGGTTTTTGAGAATAAGGTTCTTACAGGAGAATGGAGAAAGTTACACAACACAGAGCTGCACTCATTGTATCCTTCATCTGACATAATTAGGAACATTAAATCCAGACGTTTGAGATGGGCAGGGCATGTAGCATGTATGAGCGAATCCAGAAATGTATATAGAGTGTTAGCTGGGAGGCCAGAGGGGAAAAGACCTTTGGGGAGGCCGAGACGTAGATGGGAAGATAATATTAAAATTGATTTGAGGTAGGTGGGATATGATGATAGAGACTGGATTAATCTTGCTCAGGATAGGGACCAATGGCGGGCTTATGTGAGGGCGGCAATGAACTTTCGGCTTTCTTAAAAGAAGCCAGTAAGTAAGTAAGTACAGTAAGTAAGTAAGTAATTATATTAGATCTTATTGTAAGACGTTCGTCCAGTGTAATAAATCTTAAAAATTCGTATTGTTCATTATGCTCATAGAAAGTTTATCCATGGGCACCTCATCCAGTTTATATTAATTATTAATTAATTAATTAAAAGTTGACTTACAACAATACAATGGTGTTCATTATTCTTATGCAAATGACACAGTTTTACTTTTTGGTAGAAAAACCTGGTATGATGCATACTGTATAATAATTCAAATAATGGACTTAAATTAATAAAAAAAAATGGTTTGACATAAGTTATCTTTCTATCAATGAAAATAAAACCATAATTATTCCATTCTCATTATGTGAAAAAATATAACAAACCTCCTACATCTATATTAAGTATTAAATTACATAATTCTTATTGTTGCCTTATACAATGTAAATGTCCGATTATTAAGGAGTCCTCTAATCTAAAGTTAAGTATTTAGGCATAATTTTCAACAGTCATTTAAAATGGAACCAACACATTAATTACCTTTGTGATAAATTACGTAAAATAATACATTATTTTGTTTTATTGAGGAATTACTTGTCAATAAGTGTATTACGCACAATATACTTAACTTTATTTCAATCGGTAGTTATGTATGGAATTATAGAATAGGGTAGCTTATTTAAATCCAATTATAATCCACTTTATTTATTACAGAAGAAAATAATTAAAATATGTTTTTATAAACCCATTGATTTTCCATCTCAAAAATATTGTTTTTCGACTTTAATGTTCTTAACATAAGACAAATTTATTATAAATTGTATTAATAAAATTCATATATAAAAATCGAAATAATTTTGAATTATATTCTCATAGTTATAACAAAAGGTATGAATACTTTAAGATTGTTTGAACCAAATGCAACACTGCTACAGTATTTAATCCTAGTAGTAATTTAAGCCCAAGAATATATAACAAATTTATATTTAAATATCCTAATCTTGTCAATTTTAATAGTTATAGTATTAAATTTAAAAAGTTATGTATGAATTTTATAAAAATTGAAAAATTGTAAATTTAAATTTATATATTCTTATTGCACAGTAGACATGAGACAAATTGTATTATATACTTCTTAATTTCAATTCAGGAATCCGCCCCTGAGCACGAGTTCTACTCTTTCAGGGGCGAGCTAAAGTTTTTCTTTATATATTATATTTTTGTTACAATTATTAGCAAAATAAATAAATAAATAAATAAATAAATAAATAAATAAATAAATATACATATATTTATACTCTAATGTGGTATCTACAAGAAGACATGAATGTAGAAATAAATACGTCCTGTGGCTTAGATAAAAGGCGACACAGAACACAAATGGAATACCAGAAAGCTATATTTTCGGGATTAAATGTAGTCTACTGAAGAAACCTGTGTTGGCGATAGCTTATCTTTACGTATATAATAAGGAATTAAGTTAACAAAATAAGCCTGTGAAAGGTTCGAATGGAAAGATTTCTCGTCCCTTTACCCATCACACCTCTAAACACAGCAATTGTCCAGCAAATACTACAAAGAAAACTTATTCTTGTTTTGGAAATTGTAGGGTTCAAGGAGATAAAGGGGTGAGTGACATCGACTCTGTGGCAAGACATAATGGAAAATAAAAGAGAGATTTGGTTGGAAACTGTACAAGCTTAACCTCGTTCTTTACATCGACGGCCACTGACCTCCCGCTACACGTACCTGAGAGACTGACGAAAAACATCGAAAACCTCGTTCAAGAAAGTATGCTATAACACACAGTCCTTTATTTCCAGACTTTTCTTGATTTTTGGAATTCTATGGACCACCCTAGGAAACATTATTATTATTTTGTCTCCATTCTAAGTTTTTCTCTATTTATTTTCTCATCTCGTTTTCATTTTCTCTTTGACACCCTTTCCTTTGCTTGTTTTCATGATTCTTTTCCTTAATTTCTTGCATTGTTATCTACCCTTACCTCCCCTCTTTTAAATATAGCCTACGTTTGTTTCAAAACTGGTGGCCGGGTCTGAAACATCTTATTCTATGCCGGAGATTATCAGAGGAGCAACTAATCAAATCGTATAATGTCCATTGAAAGAATTTTGTGACAGAAAATATAAAATGAAGTTCGTTGGACAAAATACAAAAGAAGCAACTAATCTAAATGTATATTGTCCATCAAATGAAAAGAATTGAAGATGATTTGTGATTTTTGTAGACTACTCTTTTACAGCTTCGGGACCTTTTGCATTGAAATGATTATTGCTTCAAAATGTATATTGGTGCGTTGAAAATCATTCTAATAATCAGAAATTGCAAGAAATCGCATTTTCCCCATCAAATTTGTCAAAGTTCAGATGTTGACTGTTGTGGTGAACAAGACCCTAAATCAGTTCATTGTGCTTAAGAACATTTGAAAACGGTTACATTATGAGAGTATTTTGAATTTTTTTAGTAAGCTTTCATTTTTTTTACTAATCATTGACCTTGAACTACATCATTAACAATGTATAACTTTTGACTTGAAGTCTTGTAACACAAAATTTAATATACATTGTCTTTCTAATTATGAGAGTGTTTTGAGATTTTCATTAAGCTTTCAGTTTTTTTTACTAATCATTGACGTTAAACTATTTCTTTAACAATATGCAGGGTAATTCACGAGGATTTACCGTCACTTACATTGCTTATTTCCGAAGACATTCTGAGCAAAAAAGTGTCATATAAACATTTGTCCTAATATCAATATTTTTAGAGTTACATTAATTTGAAATTGTTAATAAACTTTTTTCTTAAGTTTTAAGAGTAGAGAGTGAACTATTTAGAGGTGTCATTTCTTTAATTGGCTATTATTCTGAAGCTAAAATGTGTTCTTAATTGCTTTGTAGAGATTTTATTTTTCAATATTTAACTAAAAATGACATAATTTTTACGCAGTTATCACAAAAATTGTTACAAACCATACGACTTTAGGAACTTGATTCTTTACAGTTTAATTGTGCATCCTAATGTACAGTCTTACAGAATTTACAAGAGTGGCGTGATATGTAACAATCGTTGTCATAAATGCATAAAAAATGTAATTTTGTGGTTAAAAATCGAGGAAAAAATCTGTAGGCTACATAGCAACTATGGAATTCACAACACTTTTTAGTTCATAAATAAATAAATAAATAAATAAATAAATAAATAAATAAGTGAATAAATAAATGATTGAGGGACTTAGTGATTAATAATAATAATAATAATAATAATAATAATAATAATAATAATAATAATAATAATAATAATAATAATAATAATAATAGTAATACTAGTAATAATAATTGAAGCTGTGTTGGAAAAAGTGAGTGTAAAAAGAATGATGCTGAAACTGACCAGGAACAGGTAAAGGAATTGGTTTGGTCCTGGCTGAGAAGAAACACCCTATTGAAGGATGCACTGGCAGGAATGGTGAACGGGAAAAGATTTCGGGGCAGAAGAATATATTAGATGGTAGACGACATTAAGATATATGGATCATATCAGGAGACAAAGAGGAAGGCTGAAAATACGAAAGATTGGAGAAAGCTGGGTTTGCAGTGAAAGAGCTGCCCTTGGGCAGAATACTGAATGAATGAATGAATGAATGAATGAATGAATGAATGAATGAATGAATGAATGAATGAATGAATAATGTTTATTGACAGAAACATATACAATACAAAGAAATATTGTAAATGTACAGTAGGCTATAACATTCTAGCACTCCCCTGAAAGAGAGTGTTCTCGTGTTCAGAGGAGAATTCGATAGATAATAAATTTACAAGCATAAATTACATAAAATAACATCTAAAAAATTAATAATTACTCATAAGAAATTGCTTACATGCATTTTAAAATGATCATATTATTGAAGGTAAATACTGTAGATGAGAGTATTTCTTTGTTAATTTGTTATAAATTCTAGGGCCGATATTACTACTATGATTGAAAGCAGTGCTCGTTAAACACTTCAGTTCAAACAGACTTTGGTTTGTGTTTGTGAGTATATGGTCTGAAATTTGTGAGAATGAATAAATAAATAAATAAATAAATAAATAAATAAATAAATAAATAAGGAAGGAAGGAAGGAAGGAAGGAAGGAAGGAAGGAAGGAAGGAAGGAAGCAAGCAAGCAAGCAAGCAAGCAAGCAAGCAAGAAAGAAAGAAAGAAAGAAAGAAAGAAAGAAAGAAAGAAAGAAAGAAAGAAAGAAAGAAAGAAAGAAAGAAAGAAAGAAAGAAAGAAAGAAAGAAAGAAAGAAAGAAAGAAAGAAAGAAAGAAAGAAAGAAAGAAAGAAAGAAAGAAAGAAAGAAAGAAAGAAAGAAAGAAAGAAAGAAAGAAAGAAAGAAAGAAAGAAAGAAAGAAAGAAAGAAAGAAAGAAAGAAAGAAAGAAAGAAAGAAAGAAGTTAATTAATAAGTTAATAAGTTAATAATTAATTAAATAAATAAGTAAAGAAGGAAGCAAGCAAGCAAGCAAGAAAGAAAGAAAGAAAGAAAGAAAGAAGTTAATTAATAAGTTGATAATTAAATAAATAAATAAGTAAAGAAGGAAGCAAGCAAGCAAGCAAGCAAGCAAGAAAGAAAGAAAGAAAGAAAGAAAGAAGTTAATTAATAAATTAATAAGTTAATAATTAAATAAATAAATAAATAAGTAAAGAAGCAAGCAAGCAAGCAAGAAAGAAAGAAAGAAAGAAAGAAAGAAAGAAAGAAAGAAAGAAAGAAAGAAAGAAAGAAAGAAAGAAAGAAGTTAATTAATAAATTAATAAGTTAATAATTAAATAAATAAATAAATAAGTAAAGAAGGAAGGAAGTAAGCAAGCAAGCAAGCAAGAAAGAAAGAAAGGAAGGAAGGAAGGAAGGAAGGAAGGAAGGAAGGAAGGAAGAAAGAAATAAGTTAATTAATAAATTAATAAGTTAATAATTAAATAAATAAATTAATTAAATAAATAAATAAAATAAATAAATAATTTTCCATAATATTAATTGATCTACGCAAAAAGCCTTTGTGGCTTGTAGGCCTACTCGTAATTTAATAGTAATAATAATAATAATAATAATAATCATAATAATAATAATAATAATAATAATACCTAACTATATAAGAACTGAAGTACAGATGGGCATAATAGTTCTAAAATTGCGAATATTAGAGTTCCGTGGATCCAGTTTCTTCCGTATTCCGTTGAGTTCAATGTAGGCCTACAGTACAAGAAACCCTTAATGTTTGGAACGCAAACATTCTTAAGGCAGTTGCTGTACCGAGATGAGTTCGCGATACTGTCGCCTCGCGCTCGACAAGAGTATCTGCAGACAATTACAGACGTATCAGCGCGGCCACCCACAGTCGAGAGTGTCTGACAGGTGGAAATTGCGGTAGGAACACAAGCGCTCGCTCGCTCGTCTTGATGAGATTTTCTGCATCCCGTTTATGTGCAATCTGGCAAATCCTATTGTTAGCCGTAACCAGCTACCTGCGCGTGCCTGCTTGTCAGAGACGGGTGTAGTTTACACTCAAATAAAAGCAATCCTTTCCTTGCCCCCGTGAGACCTTTCAGTCAAAATGTGTTTTTGTACTTCCTGAATGCATCTCACGAATTTCTAATTAGTTTTACAGGGCGGGGGGTTTACTTAGCAACTAAATAGACATGGGAGGGGTCCAAAGGGAGGGGGAGGAAGGCGATGTCACTGACTTCAGGAGTTGTTTACTGCTAGCTCGCATTCTGAACAGGGAATCTACCTTCATGCCCGTGGAAGATCAATCCCGTAATATTATAATAGATATGAAGAACTTCATTAACAATCTTTGACTGAAATATTTTGGAAACATTGTTCCTCTAAACTATTCACAGACTTAATCTTGAAAAACATTATTGCTGTCACAATTTTTAGTTAAGTTATGTATTTTACTTTCAGTTTCATTCTCTAGAAATTGAATAAACCTCTGTAGGCTTATAATATGCTATTTTTTTAGTTCAACTGTAATTCTAAAGTTCTTTCTGTGAAGTAAGTATAATTGAATAGAAGATTTAATAATAATAATAATAATAATATAATTATTATTATTACTTAGTTAATTACAGATGACTTTCAGAGTACCCGAAAGTTCATTGCCGCCCTCACATAAGCCCGCCATCAGTCCCTGTCCTGAGCAAGATTAATATAGTCCCTACCATCATATCCCACCTCCCTCAAATCCATTTTAATGTTATCCTCCTATCTACGTCTCAGCTTCTCCAAAGGTCTTTTTCCCTCAGGTCTTTCAACTAATAATAATAATAATAATAATAATAATAATAATAATAATAATAATAATATAATAATAATAGTGATAATGATGATAATAATAATAATAATAATAATAAGAAGAAGAAGAAGAAGAAGAATAAGACGAAGAAGAATAATACTTACTCACTTACAGATGGCTTTTAGAGTACCCGAAAGTTCATTGCCGCCCTCACATAAGCCCGCCATCAGTCCCTGTCCTGAGCAAGATTAATATAGTCCCTACCATCATATCCCACCTCCCTCAAATCCATTTTAATATTATCCTCCTATCTACGTCTCAGCTTCTCCAAAGGTCTTTTTCCCTCAGGTCTTTCAACTAATAATAATAATAATAATAATAATAATAATAATAATAATAATAGTGATAATTATAATGATGATAATGATAATAATAATACTTACTCACTTACAGATGGCTTTTAGAGAACTCGAAGGTTCATTGCCGCCCTCACATAAGCTCGCCATCATTCCCTATCCTGAGCAAGATTAATCCAGTCCCTATCATCATATCCCACCTCCCTCAAATCAATTTTAATATTATCCTCCTATCTACGTCTCAGCTTCTCCAAAGGTCTTTTTCCCTCAGTTCTTTCGACTAATTTTATTTATTTATTTAGAATATTAACGTGCAAAAACAACAGCACAAGGCCAATTACAGTTTAGCACGATACAAAACAGAACAAAACAACAAATGATGATGAGAATGAATGATAGAAAATGGCAATGAGATGAAATACAAACAATATAATAGTCTACATCAATCATTGATCAAATAATAATTATAAAATTATAAATTAGTACAATGAAAAAATTGAAATAATGGAATAGTCTACATTAATCAATTGACCAAATGCAAGAAATAAAATGGACAAATAATTATAAAATTAGATCAGTGAGTTAAAAACTCAAAGATATACTACACATTAAATGGATCCAAGTTGAATCCATGCAAATTAGCATATTTAATGCATCTGCAGACCGGAGAGAGAGATTTAGGATTCTTATTATAAAACAATTTATGAAATCTTAAACCATTAGCAGGAATACGAAGACTGATATTGCTTATGAAAGATTCACAATCAATATCACCCTAATAATAATAATAATAATAATAATAATAATAATAATAATAATAATAATAATAATAATAATAATAATAATAATAATAGTGATAATAATAATAATAATAATAATAATAATAATAATAGTAATAATAATAATAATACTTACTCACTTACAGATGGCTTTTAGAGAACCCGAAGGTTCATTGCCGCCCTCACATAAGCTCGCCATCAATCCCTATCCTGAGCAAGATTAATTCAGTCCCTACCATCATATCCTACCTCCCTCAAATCAATTTTTATATTATCGTCTCGTCTACGTCTGACCGTCCTCTCAGGTCTCCCAACTAACACTTTATATGCATTTCTGGATTCGCCCGTACGTGCTACATGCCCTGCCCATCTCAAACGTCTGAATTTAATGTTCCTAATTATGCCAGGTGAAGAATACAATGCGTGCAGTTCTGTGTTGTTTAACTTTCTCCATTCTCCTGTAACTTGATCCCTCTTAGTCCCAAATATTTTCCTAAGCACCTTATTCTCAAACACCCTTAACTTATGTTCCTCTTTCAAAGTGAGAGTCCAAGTTTCACAACCATAAAGAACAACCGGTAATATAACTGTTTTATAAATTCTAACTTCGCCCATACGTGCTACATGCCCTGTCCATCTCAAACGTCTGGATTTAATGTTCCTAATTATGTTAGGTGAAGTTCTGCGTTGTGTAATCTAATAATAATAATAATAATAATAATAATAATAATAATAATAATAATAAAATCACTTGTTGTTGAATAGCCGAATATTCTGTTTTCATATAATGCACTGTGAGACCCCAGCATTCCTAGTGTTTTTGGACCCTTTAACCACAAATTTCTCTTTATTTCATCGTTTTAATTTTTATTTAGCGTTTTTCTTTCCGTTCCTTCCTTTTTCTTCCTCACAGTCCATGTTACCTTTTTCTTTCGCCCTTTTTTTCTGTAAGTACACTTTTTTTCCCTTAACGTGGTGTTTCTTTGCAACTTCCTCATTCAATAAGCGCTGTACTCAGGGCGAGGCGCGGCCCACGTGTGGGGCAGAGCGGCCAGTTGTCCTGCCTGTCATTCTAGGTGGCGCTCCTGCTGAGACAATTATCCGAGTGTCTGCGTCCGCAAGGTCCGACGGTGCGTGAAGCCTACTTGCCTCGCTCTTTGTCCCTGTGCGCATCTCTGAATTCCAAAAGATAATGCCCAGCTTTGCTCTGCACTCCTTGGTTCCTGATCCGGGCAGTGACCGCAGGGTCATCGTACATTGGCTTCCAACAAATTTCTATTATTTCTGCTGTATTACATTTCAGTTGTCGGTGTCAATCACCTCTCGTTATTCGTATTGACAAAGATTTAGCCTTGCCCAATGCTTTCTCGAAATCTATAGGTCAGCAGCGTTGTGATGGACAGTTTGTTACCTGTCTCAGTTTCCGTGGCATGGCAACTGTTCTACACAACGAGTTATAATTTCTTGTCATACTGTATTCACGAGTTCAGTGGCATATTGTGATGCTGCAGAAAACAATTTTTAGATATTCAAAAAATACATGTTTTAAGTATACCTCAAGGTGTACGTTACTATCCACTTTGTTGAATATTGCATTGTTGTCTGGAGACTAGATCTCAGGAAATTAAGAAGTAATAAATGAAGGCTCCGTCTTGTTAAATTTAAATACCAGGATATAAAGACAGAAATTAAAAGAAATATCAAACTTTTACTTCAAATCCAAACATTCTTACAAGGGAAGGGTTTCGGCTCGAACAGGAATTTTTGGTTAAAAATTTGTACAGACGCTTACCTCACAATGGTGATGAAGACCGTAAAAGCATTCATTTGTGTAACTCTCCGTTTGATTGGTATTGGTCAATACACTTCTTTAAAAATGTACATGAGGATTCTCTATAAAATACATGAAACAGCATGGAGCAGAGCAATAAGCACAACACGCAGCAGCAACACCTGAACAATCTTCTGAACCACACTCCAGTGCTGAAAAATCAAATGCCTCCTGAATTACATTTTTGAAGTCCAAGACTTGTTCAGGATTCACGTAACCAGCTGACTGCCAGGAATATTGAAGCATAGGGCGGTACACTGGAGCAGACAACTGGTTATGAATAACAGAGAGCATTTTCATTATAAACACTCTGGATTCTCAGCAAGAGTCCTTATGCAATCTGTTATCCTCCGAGCATATATTTTGTATTATCTAAGGAAATAGATATTCAGAGGCTGGATATATTTAGTTTTTTAGGTGGAATGATCATACATTCCATGTCCTAGCCTTGGAATGATTAATTTATTAAGGTTGCGTCCTTGTGCGCATTCAATGACTCACACAACTATGTACACTTTTGATTAGCTGCAATATTTTCAGACAGAACGTTGGAGAAAAATGTTCTTAAATGGGCTTTATACATTTTACCAGTCGCACTAGCTTCTAGGCTAGGCTAGGCTTACAGGTAAGGTGTCCCATCCCCTTAACTTGTGCAGTGCTCTCCCCACCCCTCAACTTGTACGCTGCTCTAACAGACAAACCACACATTACACAAACGAATGCTTTTGGGAGCTTTACAGAGATGTAAAGATGAGCCTGTATACAAATTTTGGATACGAAATTCCTGTTCGAGCCGAAACCCTTCCCTGTTAGACCTACTGTAATAACAGGATGGAAGTGAAACAGAACTGCAGATTGAAAAGAACGGTAGGGTACATTTAAATGAATAGAAAACCTCTATTATATTTTGTCATTAAATGCACGGTTAATTAGAAAATTAAGTTGCAAGTTTCAGCAGTCTGGTAAACGCCGATAGCGCAGTCTTAGTTCTTCTCGTAATACAGATATAAAGGCTGGCCCACAAACCGGGAACGGAAATGACAACGGGGACGAGAACGGAAAAAATTGTTAAAATAAATGTATTTAAATGTGACCATTTACAATTAATGATGACTTGTCGGAACCCGGAAACGGTAACGTGAGAGTTGACCAATTTTTAACTTTAACGTTCTCGTTTCCGATCACAGCCTACTGGATTAATTCTGTTGTCATCAAAAAACTATTTGATTGTCAAATACTTTGTAACAAAGAGGCCGTGACATAATTTCTTTTTCATTCATAATTTTTAATGAACCTAGAAATTCAGTTGAATATTTTCAATATACTGTACGTTAGGTGTAGGCTACCACGTGAATTGAATTTTTAAATATTCCGTCCCTTAAATTTCGAAGTTGTTAATCTGTATTTAGTCTATGTTGGCTGACTTTTACTCTTGAGAGAATGCAATTGGTCAAGTATGTATAAATAACGCCTGAATGCTTAATATCGACTATACATATCGATATGCATAGTCATTTCCGTTCTCGGTTTATTGTGAATAAAAAATCTTCACGTTCACGTTCTTCGCTTCCCGTTTTCGTTCTGGTTCTCGTTCCCGGTTTATTGTGGATGAGTCTTTAGAGATCAACTAACTCATCTCTATCTCCCTACGTGAACTACCTCCCACCTCTCTCTCTCTCTCGCTACAACGTTGCAATCTGGTTGCATGTTCAGTGACTTGAAATTAGTGGTTTTAAATTGAATTTACACGAAAACCGTCCACACTATTGAAATACTCCAGAGGGTTAAATGATTCTTTATTAGATTTTCTATCGATATGGACAAAAATCACGATTCTAATCGCAATAGTTACCAAATAAAGGGTGTTAAACTTTTGGGGAAAAACATTTGTTTCTGAAAAAAAAAAACTATGGACTTTTCACCAATATGGTATTTCACGTTTTTGTTACATACAATTATAAGCTATTCGCTCTGAAAACCTGCAGGAGTATTAGGCCTATACTTCCTCCCTCTGGGCCTGTAGGAGGTATTGCAACAATGTTTAATGTTGCCATAGTTTCATTTTGTTATTTGTTCAAGAAATGTATTGAATTAAATGGCTGAAACAGTCTCTGTTATAAAAATATTACACTTACAAATTCAACCATGCTCACAGTAATAATCGGGAACAGCATCATCATCATCATCATCATCATCATCATCATCATCATCATCATCATCATCATCGTCCTTGCAGGTATTAGGCCTAGTGGCCTGTTACGGTCTCCGTCCATCTTTTCAGGGGGCGTCCCAAAGATCGTCTTCCATGTGGTATATAGCGGAGAATTTGTCTTGGGAGTCTGGAACGGTCCATTCTATTGACATGGTTAAGCCATTTTTGTCTATAGTGGTTGAGATGTTCATAAATAGGTGTAATTTTCAATTCTTTTGTAATTAGTTCATACCTTTTGTGGTCAAGCAAGCTGTAGCCGGCAGTCCTCCTTAGAAATCTCATTTCCGCAGTTGTTAGGCGTTGAACATCTGAGTTTCGGACAGTCCAGGCCTCACTACCATACGTGAGGACAGGTCTTGCTAGAAATTTATATGCCTTTAACCTGGTATGTTTTTGGGTTTTCGTGGTTGTGAAAACCTGGTTGATGGTTCTTAAGGCTCCATTAAAATGTTGAATATTTTCAGATATATCAGTAACAGGTAAATATGTCAAATTATAACCTAAATATTTAAATGAGTTTACCTGTTCTAACGTATGGATTCCAATGCAAATTTTACTCCTAACTGGCTGTTTACCTTGGAACGCCATAAATTTTTGTTTTGTTTGGGGAAATTTTCATATTGAAATTTTGTGCTATTATATTCAGGTGATGTATTGAGTATTGCAGCTCGTCTTCATTTGTAGCAAAAAGAACCTGATCGCTGCATATAATAATGTATCTAGAGTAGTTTGCAATTCATTTTATATTTCAGATGTGTCTAGTAATGTCATAAAATAATGTTATTTATTCTCACATCACTTTTCTTTTAAGATAGTTCAAATTGATCGAAATATTAATGGCAACATTTCTTGTTTTTACAGAATTCTTCCATATACACACATCTTAATTAAACACAGTAATTCAACAACGATATGCATTATAAGAGATAGATTATTTAGATCTAAAGGATCAAGGATAACCACTATTTGCATCGAAACTAGACAACATTTAGATTACAATCAAGCAAAGTACTCGTAAGTAATCTTAACACCTTTTCACATCTCCAAATCCAAAATAGACTTCTATCCCATTTGATCACTAAATAATGCTCATAATTTGTATAAATAAATCATACTTTTATGTTTACAGTATATGGATGATAATTTATACGCACATCACAATCAACCTACAACATCGATTACTGCAAACTTCGGTATGATACACAGTTCTCCAAGACGTGTCATTTTCTAAACATTGAATAACTTTAACCCAAGATTTTATCCATTTATTCATTTTAACATGATCATAATTTGCACAACATCAACGAAGAGTTAAAATAATGATAGACTTAGAAATAATAGAACAGGTTCATGCATATAAGTATCTTGGCTGTACTATTTCAGCATTTACATTTAATGCTGATCTAGAAGAAAATGTCCAGAAATACAATAAATTAAATGGATGTATAAACAGGTATTTCGGAAAGAATATGAGACAAGATCTAAAAATCAGGATGCATATCATTATATCAAAACCGGCCCTTCGCTATGGAAGTGAAACATGGGTGCTAAGACAACAAGATCGAAAAAGAATAGAAGCATCAGAAATGAGGTTCCTAAGACACACCCTGGGAATCACTTTAAGGGATAGAATGAGGAGCGAAGACATACGGAAAGAACTTAAAACAACAAATATGGTCGAAGAAATTCATATCTATCAACAACAATGGTATATGCATGTACAACGGATGCCCCCTGATCGTTTCCCACGGCAAGCATGTTTTATCAACCCCAAGGCAGACGAAATATTGGTCGGCCACAAACAAGATGGACTTCGCAATTCCGTTAGTCTCGGAACGGGATATACCCATCCTTGATAGGAAGAAGAAGAAGAAGATCATTTGATAAATGTTATAATGTAACATGAGTTATATGTACACGCAATTCCAATTTTAATCATATTTGAATTTACACTACATTGAAATTCATCATTTTATCTTCTCTCTTGTTACAATTAGTATACATATAACTCATGAAATTTTATCACCATGTATTACACACTGTTCGTATTTGCTTTTTATAAATCTAATTTAATCTAAGTTCAGATCACATAATTTTAATATATCTGATGATGCCCCACAAGGCGAAAACGTTTATATACCTTATATTCATGTAGCAAATAAACATTTGCAGATAGTTGTGTCTTTTATTGAAATTTATAACATTATTTTATGATATCTAGAGTAGGCTACATCGGGAACAGCATACACGTCAATATTATTAGACTTCTTAAATTGACTGAGGATATTGGGAATCTAGTCAGTAGGCCTAGTGCTCCTAAAATACGCTGCTAAATGTTCATTTAAAACATTTTTTTTTTCTCGAAACGTAAGCAAAAAACGAGTGTAGTTGTATTTAACCTTTCTGTTTGAAATATCTCAAAGATTAATCCCCTGAAGTGAATGACATAACTTACGGGTGTAAGAAACTTGGTGCCAATTGGATAGCACCGTTTACTCAAGTTTGAGTGCGGCGAGCCTATACAGATGCAATATTTCCGATCAGAAAGCAACCTGAGAGAGAGACAACTCCCACGCTTTTAACCGCATGAGACATTTTCAATATTTAAGCAGATATGTGAGTCAAGCGTCGCGGATCTCTGATCGTTGGAGCGAAACATTTCCAGCAAAGCAAACCCAGCAGGTAACTCTGCTTTGTGAGAGACTTCCACCACTATAAGTCATAAGTTTTTAAGAATGGAGTGGTGATGTATGGGGTGACGTCACGCATGGCAGACGATGCGTGACGCTCGCAGCAGCTTGCAGCGCACAAAGGAGCAGCTAGCAGCGTTTCCATGGGTCCCGCGAGCACCCATGAATCCAGAAATGTATTCCCTGCATTATTTCTGTAAAACACCCCAGCAGATCTCTTCCTCGGGCACAATCTCTGCAGTATTAGTTAGGGTTCTGAACTTTATATTATCAGCTATTTACAGTAAACGCTTATCACCTTCATCCTAGTGGGAAGTTTTATTTTATTTTATTGGGTTATTTTACGACGCTGTATCAACATCTCAGGTTATTTAGCGTCTGAATGAAATGAAGGTGATAATGCCGGTGAAATGAGTCCGGGGTCCAGCACCGAAAGTAACCCAGCATTTGCTCATATTGGGTTGAGGGAAAACCCCGGAAAAAACCTCAACCAGGTAACTTGCCCCAACCGGGATTCGAACCCGGGCCACCTTGTTTCGCGGCCAGACGCGCTGACCGTTACTCCACAGGTGTGGACCTTAGTGGGAAGTTGGAATTAATTTTTATTCATCGTAAGGTTTTGCGACAATTCGAAATTTACTTTTGGCCATTAACAACAACAAATTCCACAATTTGGGACATCTGGCCGAAATCTACGGCTGACCACTAGGATCCAGAATACAAAGCAGAGGTTAAATGAAAAATAAAATATGATTGCGGAGAGAATACGGAACAATGATAAATTTAAAAATAAAATACAATTTGATTTCGGAGAAACATGAGCTGAAAATACATTAAAGAGTAATGAATGAAGTGAAAAAAAAAATACATAGTATTATACAAGTGATTGTGTAAAATGGATATTGAATCTCTCAATACCATTAGACAAATTTTGTTAATGTCCTCATTATAAAATTTAAGAGAAAGGAGAATGGTTTTGGTTAACTTAAATGAAGCTCCCCTAGCGTCAAAAAGAAGTCCTTTCACTTCCCATGTATTAATATTAATTTTGTATCTCTCACTGAAGTGAGGAATATATGGGTTGTAAATAGACTTCTTTTCATCGTTAACGTTATTGGCTTGTTGATCATCCTTCTCAAAACGGACAGTGGGGTCAAGAATGAGACTTATTTGATTCCGGCGATCGATGGCTATAATGTCTGCTTTTCTCGTTGACCCATTCTGAGCCAAGCAGTGCACTTTTTTGTAAACCTCCCACTTTGCCTTCCGAAGAGTGGTTGCGATGGAGCTTCTCACTTTGTGGTGGCGATTGTTCCTCAGTAGTTCTCCTTTAGGGCAATAACCCAAAACATGCCCAAGGGTTTCTACTTCGCTGTATCCTGGATGACTACAGTTTTGATCTTGAAAGGAACGACCTGGCACCGATCGTAGTGCTGCAATGTTTGTGGACATCTTTCTAGCATTGGTCCACTCTGAGGATATCCCTCTTCTATTACTATTGCACGAGTTGTTTTTTGGATCTTCACTGTAAGTTTTCAAAAAGAAAATAAATTACATTATTTCTTGAGTTAGCTCCTTGCTCCTCTTTCAAAACTATTGTTTACTGATTTCTGGGTAACAGAAGAGACGATAAATATTTCTCTGCTAGATAACAAGAACTCAAAATTCACATTTACACACACACCTTGACTTTTTCCCAGAAAACTGAGGTGCTTTTAGTGACGAACAAGGTGAACGTTTTCACCAGTACACCCTATCATGGAAAGTCGTTATCAAGGTTACTGGAACCGCTCAATAATTGGTGATTGTGATTATTGTTGGTTTCTTTTTTAGAGAGACGGATGAGACACCGCACAAAAGGAAAGCATCTTCATCCCATTTTGGCTTGAGGAATTGGTTTTTAAACATAGTAAATATTAACATCTTGTATTACTGTGAATTATTTTAGTGATTTTGTTGGTTTATAAGAATTTCTTTATGTTATTAGTAAATCTCGAAAATAATTACTAAGTATATGATTATGTCTCGTGACCAGAATATTTTGCTAAATGGAACTATAAAAATTGGGGATTTATCCTTCGAATAGATGGAAAAATTCAAATATCTTGGAGCAACAGTAACAAATATAAATGACGCTCGGAAGGAAATTTAACGCAGAATGAATATGGGAAATGCCTGTTATTATTCGGTTGAGAAGCTTTTGTCATCTAGTCTGCTGTCAAAAAATCTGAAAGTTAGAATTTATAAAACAGTTATATTACCGGTTGTTCTTTATGGTTGTGAAACTTGGACTCTCACTTTGAGAGAGGAACAGAGATTAAGGGTGTTTGAGCATAAGGTTCTTAGGAAAACATTTGGGGCTAAGAGGGATGAAGTTACAGGAGAATGGAGAAAGTTACACAACGCAGAGCTGCACGCATTGTATTCTTCATCTGACATAATTAGGAACATTAAATCCAGACGTTTGAGATGGGCAGGGCATGTAAGACGTATGGGCGAATCCAGAAATGCATATAGAGTGTTAGTTGGGAGGCCGGCGGGAAAAAGACCTTTGGGGAGGCCGAGGCGTAGATGAGAAGATAATATTAAAATGGATTTGAGGGAGGTTGGATATGATGGTAGAGACTGGATTAATGTTAACTTAGAAAGCATGATGTTGCTCAGGATAGGGACCAATGGCGGGCTTATGTGAGGGCGGCAATGAACCTCCGGGTTCCTTAAAAGCCAGTAAGTAAGTACGTAAATATGAACAGGTTGTCTACACAAGATCGACCAGCTCGAAACCCAATCTGAACCTACATCATTCTCGAAGAATTACAGTTATATTATAGGCCTAAACATTGCCAAATTGATACTATATCGTTGTGAGCCGTGCGAAGTTAGAACTTGTTTCGAGGATCGCGGTATCGCCAGTTTGATAAATCCTGTAGTAACTGCATTCAGCAACATCTCGTCTTTCTGATATCTTCCCTCGAAGCAGATTTGCTGCGACATTGTTCTCTTGTCTCCGCTGTCATCAATTCTTACGTAAACCTGATTCCTGCATATGACTAAACAAGACAATAATCGTGTCATTGCATTATGCACGTGTACCAAGTGCATACAGATTGCAACACTGCAGTGGATATTCTCTTCTAAAAGGAGAGGAACCAGGTTGGTGATGCAGTGAAACTATGTGGGCTTTGTAGTGCAAAATAAAACATGAATCTGTTGCTTTCATTATAACAATAACAACGCAGTGTACTCTCCAATTCACAAAATTGCTGTTGCTTCATAGTAATAAACGGAACGTTGAAGGTATTGTCATCTGCTGAAAGACACCATCGCAAACAAAAACGCTTCTTCTTTTCTTTTTCTTCTTAAGGGTACGTACGCGTTGGAGCAACGATAAACGATAAGAGAAATGATCTAGCGACGCTTTGGTATTATCAAAGAATCAAGTGTTCATATCGGAGCAACGAGGACGCGGGAAGCGAACATTTTGATTTATCAGTAGGAGATATTCTATGCATCCACTTAAGATAAGAGAAGATATATAGATATATAGAAAGTATCAGCTGCCAAGTTCAAGGTTAATATAACTCAAATACGTACAAAATTAAACCCATTTCTCATCCCAAAGATAGTATAAATTTGTTGTGTTGTGATTGGTTCTTGTGATCACATAACATAGGACGAATAAATACACAACTGATCAATTTGTCAATATCTACAATAATTAATTTAATAAGCCGAAATAATAATAAATCGATTAATAGTCGAATATATTGATAATCACCGGTCATTATACAGATTAATATTATCTTAATAAGAGATCATATCAACGACAAGAGCGAAGAAAATGGAACTTTGCTTTTTCGTCGCTTTTATCGCGTATCTTCGCTTTTATCGTTACTCCAATATGCACACCTCAATGACAATGCATGCTTCAATTCTCTCTGATATAGCATCGCTGCTTCTTTTATCGTTTATCGTCGCTCCAACGTGTACGTACCCTAATCCCCCCCTCTGGTACTTTTCGGTGTCGAGAATACTACATCTTCATCTACTCCTGTTCGCCTCTCTCATAGACAGCTCCTCTTCTGTAGTGACTCTCTAAAAAAGAAGACCTACCAAGAGTTAAGACTGGAGATTATGGTAACTTTAGAATTGATTTTAGTCCTGGATTTTTCTAAATGTACGAGGAGGCACTGATTGCTTGCTATCCTAACATGAAGAAAGCTACTGTATCAGAAACAAAATTTTATTTCTTTAACCCTTAAGCAGTCGCACCTAACTTCGTAACATTAAGAGTCGCTCGAAGTGTTGCTGACAACCCAAGTACAACGGGTTTTTATGGGCTATTTTTAGTGAACAATTGAAATATGCTTTTTTTATTTATACAACTATGCCTAAGTTATATGAAACACTTTAATAGGGTAAGGTTGCCTATATCACACCACCTGAGCATTTATAATTTTTATTAAACAATGCAGCTTTTATTTTCTGCATTCCTTTACAGAGATACATTCCCAGAACATTTGCCTTTCATGTAAAAAAGAATCCTTGAATTTGATTTAATATTTTAAAATTAAAATTACATTTTCGAAACACATGTCAGTGGTGCCATTTAGGCAACTAGTTTCCTAAATACCACCTGCGGTTTCTTAAATCGCACCCTTTATCTGCAGGGGAGAGGATGAAGGAAAGTTTTTAATATTGTATATATTGAAGAGTATTTGAATGAATAATGTAATAAATGCAAGTTATAAATTTATTGAAATTAATGAAAGAGAGTAACGCATCTTCAAATGAAATTGAAAAAATTGAGCGTAAATTACGTAACATTTAACCTTTCTGAATGCATTTTTTATTGTTACACATTTGCCATATGCTTCACCAGGCAGTTCAGACTGTAAACTGCGTCACCTTTTCTCCACGATTATCTCGAAGTCACCTAAGAACTGCTTCATGATATAGCTGTCTGAAATGATTTGAAGATAGAAACATCTAAAGGCTGGGCCTATGAGTATTATGACGAGGAAGCTGAAACAGGAGCATACCATTTTCCCGAGATAATCTAGCTTCTAAATTTTTGGAATGGATCATATAGGTGGACACACAGAAGCAGCACTTTTTTCTGTGGCAGGTTTGAGTGGCAAATAAAATGTTTGAGCTATTCGACAAATAGTTCACTCATGTAACCTGGCTCAGAGCAAACAAATAACGATCCTGGAGGAGCACCAGCTGATAATGAAGGATGCACTGTTTGACGTTTAAAAATTATCACAGGTGGCACAAAATACCTGGTGCACTTGTATAACACACACTTGTTATACTAACGCCCTTTTCACCACTTGATATTGCACCCACCTGATGCATTCCTAGTTCAGTTAAAATTTTTGGGGTCTTCTTTTGTACGGTTAGAATTGCTACAGTTGCTCATATCGCACCGGTGCGAATTAGGCACCTACAAAGTGGTGGGAATTGAGAAACTACGCCATAATTTATTATTTCTTTCATTCTAGCCTATAATCACTACATGCTCGAAAATCCCACTAAGTTAAATGTTCTTTAACACCTCTTTAAGCGAATAACATTTAAGATTATGGATCCTTTGCATACAAATCCGTTATTTAGTTACAAAATGTTACCTAAATATACATCCACCTGAGCGATTATATTAGATACACTATCACCACGCTGCTGACACAAAGAAGTGGCAGAAATCAAGTGACATGGTGGAAGTTCACATGGTAGATTGTAACAATACCACTAGATGCTACACTACTACAGTACCTTGTTTTAAAGTAGCAGTGGTGAGATTCAGGAAGAGGTGCGATTTACGCTACTCTACCCTACCTGTCACTATGTTGTTTATTAATGTACAGTGTAGTAATGGTAATATTTCAATATTGGTTCACATGTAATATTCGAATGTCTATTCACTCTTAATCATAATTTACTTTTTATCTTTCTTTCCAGACCACTTTCTTCATTTTTCTGTGTTCACAGTCACTACTTAACATCCATTGTTATTATTTTTACACAAGTACAATCAGTTTAGCCACTGTCACTATTTGCAATAGGAGTGCTGGATGTTGGCGTCACCACACACCACTTAAACTGTTATTGTCTCGAGTATGCGAATTCCGATTTCAACATGTTTACGATTATTGTTGCTTTACCAATTCTAAGAAAGGTACTGAAAGTTTCAGAAGTGCAGGCTTACTCAACATGTAGTTAACAGCTGCGTATATGTGACTGGGATGTTGATGTCACCCACTTAAACCGTTATTATCTAGAGTATGCGAATTCCGATTTCAAACATGTTAAGATTATTGTTGCTTTACCAATTCTAAGAAAGGTACTGAAAGTTTCAGAAGTACAGGCTTACTCAACATGTAGTTAACAGCTGCGTATATGTGACTGGGATGTTGACGTCATCCACTTAAACCGTTATTGTCTAGAGTATGCGAATTCCTATTTCAAACATGTTTACGATTATTGTTGCTTTACCAATTCTAAGAAAGGTACTGAAAGTTTCAGAAGTACAGGCTTACTCAACATGTAGTTAACAGCTGCGTATATGTGACTGGGGTGTTGACGTCACCCCGTGCGAATGCTAAGGGTTAAGAGGACACATCTGATTTTTAAAACTTATACACTTTTCATAGAAAATATATGAATTTTAAAGTACATAAACATGCCTAAAATTCTATTATCTGCATAAAATTTGGTGCCATTAGTGCTAATAGTTTTAAAATTCAATTTTTTTAAATATACAGCATGATTACGAAAAATACCCCAACTTTGAAAGGCTATATTTAGGTAACATAACTACTTAGAACTCCACTGGTCATATCATTGTGGAGATGACGTTGTGAAGTTTAATTTGGTTGCTTGCTGAAAGTTTTTGGCCCATTATCGTTTCAAGCGCCCACTGTTAATGGAAATTCTTACTTTCAAATGTTCCAACACAGGTGTTTCCTCCGCTAGAACAAGAAGCTGGGGACTTCGTTTTCCAGCAGGATGGAGCGCCACTTCATTGGCACTTATCTGTTCGCAGATACTTGAATGAAAATTTGCCGCAACGATTAATTGGGCGTTGAGCAGATCGCGACCAGGCTCTTCATCATTGGCCCCCCACGATGCCCTGATATAATCCCCTGCGATTTCTTTCTGTGGGGTACATGAAAGATCAAGTGTTTGTTCCATCACTTCCGGCTAACATTGACGAACTAAAAATGCGAATATCTGCAGCCATCCAAGTACTAACACCGGTCATGCTACAAAGAGTGTGGGATGAGTTTGATTACCGAGTTGATATTGTTCGGATTTCTTGTGGCGGTCACATCGAATATTTGCGAAGTGAAAATCAAATTTTTGTGAAGTTATAGTAATCAAAACTAAACTTTAAAATGTCCTGTTTATTGAAGAGAATGGTGAACAGGTTGTAAGTTTACCAGTATTGTAAATATAACCTTTGAAATATGGGGTAATCTTTTGTAATCACGTATTTTATATTGATGTTACTAAGAAGGCGCCTTGCGACAAAGTTTTAAACTTTTTTACTCAAAAGCTTGAAAATAGTCTTGAGAATACAAATAAATTAACTTTTGAGCTCAATCTAAACATTCATAATAATTTTTGTGCGAGATCGTGCGTATTTGCTTGTTTTCCGCACAGAACCAATACGCGGTAAGTGTGAAATACCACATTCAGTATTCCCAACCTAACACACATAACAATTTCCCTCTTCTTACCGCTTAAGTGACATATTGATTTTACTGCTTTAGGCTTTTAACATATTATTTTTAGAGACGTTTAACATAGTAATAATTATAAATTGGAAACTTACCACTGCAATTTCACCTAAATTGCAATGTTAATTATTGTTTTTAAATATTTGCAAAAATTAAGTAAAGTCTACTACTCCACGAAAGCTATTGCATTCCTGATACAAGTAACATTAAGGAAGCCGTGAAAAAATCAACAGGACTCCAGATGCCGATGTTATTACTGCAATATGTTATATAAATAATATTGTTAAAATATTAAAATGAAAAATAAATCATTACATAACCTTACCGTTTGTTTTAAGTTCGCATTTATAGACTGGGGGGAAAAAAAGACAGACGTAGGCCTATATCACGGCCTGCTGGAGTATAGATATTTTTGTTTTCTAAAGTTGCCGTCATTAAACAGAAACCAACATGGAGATTTCATTGCAACTAATTAGAAATTCGTCTTTCAGGTATGTAATAAACGATCTTCGCACAAAATAATGTACGATACACGAGTGGTATGTTTGTTTTCATGTTCTCGGAAATTAAAAAAGCTCAACTACGTTTCGCTTTTTCAATCTTTTCCTCGAACATGAAAACGTCAACATACCGCTCTTGTAACGTAAGTTATATTACTATTTCTTGCACGATCGTGTTTTTCTTTGTATTTACAGCTTTTTTTTATTAGGCCTTGAAAGTTAGAATTCCCACACAGAAATTTGTTACTAGGGAAACCATTCTTCATAACATAAAACTAAGTATACGGAAATAGACCCATTACGGGGCACTTATTATTACGGCTCGCTTTTCAAACTTTTCCTCGATTTTATAAAAAACACTTTCCAACCTTGCATCGTAATATACTAAAAAAGTCATGAATTTACCATTGCAGCATATTTTAATATAGGCCTAAGTACAATACGAATATGCCGCGAAGGAACTTAATATTAATATTTCATACAAATACTACTTAAATTTTATTTACCAACATTTAATTGATTTCTGTGAGAAATCAGCTCAATCTGACAATAACTGTTATGTAAGGAGCTTTTTTATTCAAGGAACTGCTTAAAATTTTAAAGTAAAAAAAAACAGCATTAAATAAAAAAATATATTTTTTCAAACTTCTTGCTCTTGTGTTTTATTTATTGGTTTGAATTAAGTAACTTACTGTATTTAGTAAACTGTCCTTGTAAATTTTATGTTATATTATTGACTAAGAGCACACCGTACACGAGCCTGGCTCTCACGGTAGCGGCTAGAAACATTTCTGTTTTATAAATGTAATTTGTACTCACTAGCAAGCTATTTAAATAAATAAATAAATAAATAAATAAATAAATAAATAAATAAATAAATAAATAAATAAAGTAAGTAAGTAAGTAAGTAAGTAAGTAAGTAAGTAAGTAAGTAAGTAAGTAAGTAAGTAAGTAAGTAAGTAAGTAAGTAAGTAAGTAAGTAAGTAAGTAAGTAAGTAAGTAAGTAAGTAAGTAAGTAAGTAAGTAAGTAAGTAAGTAAGTAAGTAAGTAAGTAAGTAAGTAAGTAAGTAAGTAAGTAAGTAAGTAAGTAAGTAAGTAAGTAAGTAAGTAAGTAAGTAAGTAAGTAAGTAAGTAAGTAAGTAAGTAAGTAAGTAAGTAAGTAAGTAAGTAAGTAAGTAAGTAAGTAAGTAAGTAAGTAAGTAAGTAAGTAAGTAAGTAAGTAAGTAAGTAAGTAAGTAAGTAAGTAAGTAAGTAAGTAAGTAAGTAAGTAAGTAAGTAAGTAAGTAAGTAAGTAAGTAAGTAAGTAAGTAAGTAAGTAAGTAAGTAAGTAAGTAAGTAAGTAAGTAAGTAAGTAAGTAAGTAAGTAAGTAAGTAAGTAAGTAAGTAAGTAAGTAAGTAAGTAAGTAAGTAAGTAAGTAAGTAAGTAAGTAAGTAAGTAAGTAAGTAAGTAAGTAAGTAAGTAAGGTAAAGGTAAAGGTATCTCCGTAACATGCCATGAAGGCACTTGGGGGGCATGGAGGTAGTGCCCCATGCTTTCCATGACCTCGGCACTAGAATGAGGTGGTGTGGTCGGCACCACGCTCTGACCGCCTTTTACCCCCGGGAAGTACCTGGTACTCAATTTTATAGGAGGCTGAGTGAACCTCGGGACCGTTCTGAAAGTTTGGCAACGAGAAAAAATCCTGTCACCACCTGGGATCGAACCCCGGAAGTAAGTAGGTAACTAAATAAGTAAGTAATTAAATAGGTAAGTAATTGAATAAGTAAATAAGTAATTAAATAAGTAAGTAATTGAATAAATAAATAAGTAAATAAATAAATAAATAAATAAATAAATAAATAAAGTGGAAACAAAAAACTCGAGCAACGTATGTTTGGTTACATTTGATTATGTGGGACGATACATTAGAAGGGTAAAGATTTTGGATTCAGATCAAATTTCTACGCCTTTAAACGACAAAATTAAAATTCTTTCAATCATTTATCATAATATACTGCTCTCTTAAATCGATTGAGCATATTTGGCTTTCCCAAAACATGCTATGAAATGTTTCATATAAAACAATTTTTATTTCGAAAAGGAAGCAAGAACGAACAAAATTGTATTAAACTTTTTTGTTCCAATATATCTTAAAGAATAACTCCCTGAAATTAATGACATTACTAGGGCTATGGTTCTTCACGTATGTACACAGGAATAAAATAGGCAGAAGGACAATATGTGAGCTTCAGTGATGATGATGATGATGATGATGATGTTGATGATGATGATGATGATGATGATGATGTTGTTGATGATAATGGTGTTCTTCCACCTATAAGATGTCAACAGTATGTAAATCTTTAAATCTTGAGCTGCCATGTGGCAATAAAATCTCGATTGCAGACGACTACAGTTGCTACCAGTCTAGTTGTTTTGAAGACTTAAAACAAGCATATAATAAAATTTTGTCTCTCTCTCCCGATGCGGGAGAAGTCAATATCTTCGAAACGGTTAGTAGCATCTTCGGCGTGTCTAATCCATTGTTGCAGTCTCGATTATTAAGTCGTGAAGGTCCATTGCTTTCTATTTCACAGACCAACGGTAAAGATCCTAGCGAGAAAACACCCCTCTTCCATTCATCTTTCAAGTACGAAGGGAAGCTGTAAGGACGGGGTAGGGGATTCTTTTATAATTTTCACAAGCAGCCGGCCGGGCGCCATTTTGGTGTGACCAGCTGCAAAGTTGTCACGGTTGAGAGAGATGGCGGCGACAAACCTGTTATTAATTACAGTAAGTGTTGGGAGAGATTCAGAGCCCCGGACTAAGTAATTCGTGTTGAGATAATGTATGGCAGCCCTGCGTATGAAAGGCCGGCCCCATTTATCACGTCAGAAATCGACTGCCCTGTGCTTTTAGGTTCCATTTTGTTTAATACTTTCAGTTTTTTAGTGTGACAGATGACTAATGTTTTATTTTGTAGCAAATGGCTGATTGATGCAGGTAAATTTGTATGACAATAAGGAATTTTGTAATGATTACATATGTAATTATTTACAACATATTGGCCTAACATAGTAACAAGATAATTTAAATTTGAAACATGCCGGTATCCATTTCGTTAAGGCGCATGTCATGAACGTACACTCCGAAAAATATATGAGATAAACTGTATATGATTATGATTATGTCTCATGACGAGAATATTGTACGAAATGGAAATATAAAAATTGGAAATTTATCCTTTGAAGAGGTGGAACAATTCAAATATCTAGGAGCAACAGTAACAAATATAAATGATACTCGGGAGGAAATTAAACGCAGAATAAATATGGGAAATGCCTGTTATTATTCGGTTGAGAAGTTTTTATCATCCAGTCTGCTGTCAAAAAATCTGAAAGTTAGAATTTATAAAACAGTTATATTACCGGTTGTTCTTTAGGCCTATAGTTGTGAAACTTGGACTCTCACTTTGAGAGAGGAACATAGGATGAAAGAGTAATGGAACGGAGAAAAATTCTCTCCGGCGCCGGGATTTGAACCCGGGTTTTCAGCTCTACGTGCTGATGCTTTATCCACTAAGCCACACCGGATACTACCCCGGCGTCGGACAGAATTGTCGGACAATTCTGTCCGACGCCGGGGTAGTATCCTGTGTGGCTTGACAATTCTGTCCGACGCCGAGGTAGTATCCGGTGTGGCTTAGTGGATAAAGCATCAGCACGTAGAGCTGAAAACCCGGGTTCAAATCCCGGCGCCGGAGAGAATTTTTCTCCGTTCCATTACTCTTTCATCGTATGATGACGCAGGATATCTGCATGGAAATATCATATGTACTTCGGTACATTAAAATAATATATAGAGGAACATAGGTTAAGGGTGTTTGAGAATAAGGTGCTTAGGAAAATATTTGGGGCTGAGAGGGATAAAGTTACAGGAGAATGGAGAAAGTTAGACAACACAGAACTGCACGCATTGTATTCTTCAGCTGACATAATTAGGAACATTAAATCCAGACGTTTGAGATGGGCAGGGCATGTAGCACGTATGGTCGAATCCAGAAGTGCATATAGAGTGTTAGTTGGGAGGCCGAAGGGAAAAAGACCTTTGGGGAGGCCTAGACGTAGATGGGAAGATAATATTAAAGTGGAGTTGAGGGAGGTGGGATATGATGATAGAGAATGAATTAATCTTGCTCAGGATAGGGACCAATGGCGGGCTGAAGTTACAGGAGAATGGAGAAAGTTAGACAACACAGAACTGCACGCATTGTATTCTTCAGCTGACATAATTAGGAACATTAAATCCAGACGTTTGAGATAGGCAGGGCATGTAGCACGTATGGGCGAATCCAGAAATGCATATAGAGTGTTAGTTGGGATGCCGAAGGGAAAATGACCTTTAGGGAGGCCTAGACGTAGATGGGAAGATAATATTAAAATGGATTTGAGGGAAGTGGAATATGATGATAGAGAATAGATTAATCTTGCTCAGGATAGGGACCAATGGCGGCTTATGTGAGGGTGGCAATGAACCTCCGGGTTCCTTAAAAGCCAGTAAGTAAGTAAGTAAGTAAGTAAGTAAGTAAGTAAGTAAGTAAGTAAGTAAGTAAGTAAGTAAGTAAGTAAGTAAATTTATTTCCTACGAAATTACTTGATTGTCCATAATTTGCGACTGATTTGCTAAAATGTAGGAAAGTTATCTGTGACGACAGAAATAGATTTTTTGCAACTATACATTTCCGACCAACTTTCTCTGATCGTAAAGTTTAATAGTTTACGTAACAATCTGAAGATATATCGCAGGAAAATAAATTTGAGTTCAGAGAAATTCTCTTAAGATTTGCATGCATAGCCTGTGGGGAAGAAGAGGGGTTCTGATGTTTGATGTTTTGATTTAATCTGTCACTATTTTTCCACCATTAAAAATATCACAATCTCATTATTTCTAAGTAAACTCTATAGTTACGAAGAGAGTTAACCCCTTCAGGTCTCATGTAGCTACATTATAGCGTACATTGTTTCTTTTTTTGTTTTTTGGAATGTCTTCGATACTTTTAAATATTTTGAAATATTCAATGTGATTTCAAATATCCTGGAGCAACAGTAACAAATATAAATGACACTCGGGAGGAAATTAAACGCAGAATAAATATGGGAAATGAGTGTTATTATTCGGTTGAGAAGCTCTTATCATCCAGTCTGCTGTCCAAAAATCTGAAAGTTAGAATTTATAAAACAGTTATATTACCGGTTCTTCTGTATGGTTGTGAAACTTGGACTCTCACTCTGAGAGAGGAACATAGGTTAAGGGTGTTTGAGAATAAGGTGCTTAGGAAAATATTTTGAGCTAAGCGGGATGAAGTTACAGGAGAATGGAGAAAGTTACACAACACAGAACTGCACACATTGTATTCTTCACCTGACATAGTTAGGAACTTAAAATCCAGACGTTTGAGATGGGCAGGGCATGTAGGACGTATGGGCGAATCCAGAAATGCATATAGAGTGTTAGTTGGGAGGCCGGAGGGAAAAAGACCTCTAGGGAGGCCGAGACGTAGATGGGAGGATAATATTTAAATGGATTTGAGGGAGGTGGGATATGATGATAGAGACTGGATTAATCTTGCACAGGATAGGGACCGATGGCGGGCTTATGTGAGGGCGGCAATGAACCTTCGGGTTCCTTAAAATCCATTTGTAACTAAGTAAGTAAGATAGAAATGGAGAATATTATTTTTGAAACATTTCTATACCTGCATTAAAAATAAATTAAAAATTTTGGGTCCCCAGGGGTCAAAATTGTCCTCAAATTTTGGATCCCCAGAATGTTTATGTGACCAGTTTTTTTTTTTTTTTTTTTTTCAATTTTGTTTAATATAAATTCAGGTCTGAAGGGGTTAAATAAAGATTTGCAATCGCTGGTTTGCATTCTTCCGATACTGTTATTGTTATAATATCCGTCTCTAGGCTTTGCTTTTCAGTTTCGAAAGTATCTCCTATATAAACAATCATAACATAGGATTCGTCAAATTGTAGTTTTACTATGTATTCATTTTTGCTCTTTCGCGAGGTATTCCCTATTTTAATACAGTAGTATTGAAAACTGTGCTGCAACAGCCATTACAAACTCTTGTCTCGACTGAATACAGTAATTTTTCCTAAACATAACCACGGTCTTTATTTCCTAGCTCGTAACTCATAAAACCGGATTCCTTTCATTGTCTGCATTTCTTTACAACCGTCATTTTGCCTGAACAAATTCAACACTGATACGAGTTCAAGACAAGAGCGGCACTATTATTTCAAGAGATGATAAAATCTATTAACACTCTCTATAAACATCGGCAATGGCTGTATTTCTCCGCCATTTTCAATCTAATCTGAACCATTAATATTGCAATCACGAGATCTAATCGTTGTTTGAAAATGGTCCGCATCCCCTTTCTAACATGGAGACAGCAGTAACCAGGGAGGAAATGACGCAGAACTAATCACGTGGCCATTTAACAGCAGAGGTTGCAGATTCAATGGTGCATGATGGAGAGACGTTAGCTCCGATGACATAATGACAGCCTCTCTCTCCTCAATGGACCACTCCAGGGCCCTCGCGATATAGACCGTTACCGGGGGGCCTCGCCTCGAGGGATGGCTCGGCGTGCCCCTCCCACGACCCCCACATTCGCTACTGCGATGTAGTTACTCATTTGTTTCCGTATTTTTAATCTGCTCCCAGGGTGCAGGCCTGCATACAGTGATACAGAAATCTCTTGCACAGGGATCCACAGACTGAGGATATTAAGTATATGCGTTATTTCGTAAATTACATGTTCATTGAATTGGTCATAAATAAATTCAATTCATTGAAACTAAAATTACAAGTTACATACAGAGTGTTCTGAAGAAAGGTCGCGAGATTTTCAAATATGAAAACATGAATAAAAATTACAAATCCCAACAGATTCCTCTGATTCCTTAAAAAAATGTTAAATTCATGTTTCTGCACACATATCTAGCAAAACTTTCATGGTCCCATGCAGAGAAACATAAGTTTGCTAGTGTATAACTATGAAATGCGAAATACGATCGTTATACGCGACGAAAATGCGATTTGTATGAACGTTAATAAAATCTATAAATTCCAACAGATTGTTCTAATTATTTCAGAAATTGTTAAATTCGTGTGTCTACACCAGTATCTATCATACGTTTCGAGGTTCGATGCAAAGAAAGGAAATTATGAATTTTTTGTTTTCGCGAGGTTTTTAAATATGAAGACATGAATAAAAATTACAGATTCCTTTAATTACTTTTAAAAAATGTTAAATTCATGTTTCTGTACACATATCTATCAAAAGTTCCATGGTCCCATGCAGAAAAACATAAGTTTGTTAGTGTATAACTATGAAATGGGAAATAAGATCGTTATAAGCGACGAAAATGCGATTTGTATAAACGTTAATAAAATCTATAAATTCCAACAGATTGTTCTAATTATTTCAGAAATTGATAAATTCGTGTGTCTACACCAGTATCTATCATAGGTTTCGAGGTTCGATGCAAAGAAAGGAAATTATGAATTTTTTTTCGCGAGGTTTTTAAATATGAAGACATGAATAAAAATTACAAATTCCAACAGATTCCTTTAATTACTTTTAAAAAATGTTAAATTTATGTTTCTGCACACATATCTAGCAAAAGTTCCATGGTCCCACGCAGAGAAACATAAGTTTGTTAGTGTATAACTATGAAATGCGAAATACGATCGTTATACGCGACGAAAATGCGATTTGTATAAACGTTAATAAAATCTATAAATTCCAACAGATTGTTCTAGTTATTTCAGAAATTGTTAAATTCGTGTGTTTACTCCAGTATTTATCATAAGTTTCGAGGTTCGATGCAAAGAAAGGAAATTATGAAAATTTATTTTTCGCGAGATTTTCAAATATGAAGACATGAATAAACATTACAAATCCCAACAGATTCCTCTAATTCCTTAAAAAAAAAATGTTAAATTCATGTTTCTGCACACATATCTAGCAAAACTTTCATGGTCCCATGCAGAGAAACATAAGTTTGCTAGTGTATAACTATGAAATGCGAAATACGATCGTCATACGCGACGAAAATGCGATTTGTATGAACTTTAATAAAATCTATAAATTCCAACAGATTGTTCTAATTATTTCAGAAATTGTTAAATTCGTGTGTCTACACCAGTATCTATCATACGTTTCGAGGTTCGATGCAAAGAAAGGAAATTATGAATTTTTTTTTTTTTCGCGAGGTTTTTAAATATGAAGACATGAATAAAAATTACAGATTCCTTTAATTACTTTTAAAAAATGTTAAATTCATGTTTCTGTACACATATCTATCAAAAGTTCCATGGTCCCATGCAGAAAAACATAAGTTTGTTAGTGTATAACTATGAAATGGGAAATACGATCGTTATAAGCGACGAAAATTCGATTTGTATAAACGTTAATAAAATCTATAAATTCCAACAGATTGTTCTAATTATTTCAGAAATTGATAAATTCGTGTGTCTACACCAGTATCTATCATAGGTTTCGAGGTTCGATGCAAAGAAAGGAAATTATGAATTTTTTTTCGCGAGGTTTTTAAATATGAAGACATGAATAAAAATTACAAATTCCAACAGATTCCTTTAATTACTTTTAAAAAATGTTAAATTTATGTTTCTGCACACATATCTAGCAAAACTTTCATGGTCCCATGCAGAGAAACATAAGTTTGTTAGTGTATAACTATGAAATGCGAAATACGATCGTTATACGCGACGAAAATGCGATTTGTATAAACGTCAATAAAATCTATAAATTGCAACAGATTGTTCTAATTATTTCAGAAATTGTTAAATTCGTGTGTTTACTCCAGTATTTATCATAAGTTTCGAGGTTCGATGCAAAGAAAGGAAATTATGAAAATTTATTTTTCGCGAGATTTTCAAATATGAAGACATGAATAAAAATTCAAATCCAAACAGATTCCTCTAATTCCTTTTAAAAATGTTAAATTCATGTATCTGCACACATATCTATCAAAAGTTTCATGATCCCATGCAGAGAAACATAAGTTTGTTAGTTTTTAACTATGAAATGGGAAATACGATCGTTTCAGGCGACGAAAATGCGATTTGTATAAACGTTAATAAAATCTATAAATTCCAACAGATTGTTCTAATTATTTCAGAAATTGTTAAATTCGTGTGTCTACACCAGTATCTATCATAGGTTTCGAGGTTCGATGCAAAGAAAGGAAATTATGAATTCTTTTTTCGCGAGGTTTTTAAATATGAAGACATGAATAAAAATTACAAATTCCAACAGATTCCTTTAATTACTTTTAAAAAATGTTAAATTTATGTTTCTGCACACATATCTATCAAAAGTTTCATGATCCCATGCAGAGAAACATAAGTTTGTTAGTTTTTAACTATGAAATGGGAAATACGATCGTTTCAGGCGACGAAAATGCGATTTGTATAAACGTTAATAAAATCCATAAATTCCAACAGATTGTTCTAATTAGTTCAGAAATTGTTAAATTCGTGTGTCTAACCAGTATCTATAATAGGTTTCGAGGTTCGATGCAAAGAAAGGAAATTATGAAAATTTATTTTTCGCAAGATTTTCAAGTATCCTCCTGAATCCTGAGACATTTGCTGTTTTATTTTTAAAGTTAAATATAATTCTACACTTCAAAAAAAAAAAAAGTCACTGACATGAGGAAAAATACTGAAAAATTCTGTAGGTTACAGTTAGGCCATATATGCAAGTATGCTTCGAGGCTCTGTACATAGATATTATATCATAATCATGTATGAAGTATGGTATAGTATACTATACTCTCAGGACTCAGGAGGCTATGAAGACATGAATAAAAATTATAAAGCCCAACAAATTCTTCTAATCCCTAAAAAAAAGTGTTAAATTAACGTGTCTGCACGCATATATATCAAAAGTTTCATGGTTCCATGTATCAAAACAAGAAATACAAGTCCTACAAACATGGGTCCTAAAATTAATATCATCTGAGAAATGAGCAAATGTTTACCACCACTGTAAGAGCAGCATATCTGCCACTGAGAAGTTTTTGGCAAGAAACAAATGAAATAGAATGCAACCGTTTGTCACTACGTATTACAGATACGAAACTAACTTATCTGATTGGTACAGCAATACTACTGCAGTAATACTCTAACGTACTGTAGTCTGCTTAAGCGTCCACTTGATACAATCACAAACAAAAATATGCTGTGTGATACGTAGAGTTAAACGGTTGCATACTGTTTCCTCATTTCTTTCTTGCCAAAGAGCTCACAGTGGAAGATATGCTGCTCTTACAATAATGGTAAACATATGCTCATTTTTCAGAACATATAAATTTTAGGACCTATGTTTGTAGGACTTTTATTTCTTGTTTTGTTGCATACTATCTTCTCTCTAAATATTGGAACCTTTTTTCAGAACACTCTGTATTTCTTATTTTATTGGGTTATTTTACGACGCTGTATCAACATCTAGGTTATTTAGCGTCTGAATGAAATGAAGGTGATAATGCCCGTAAAATGAGTCCGGGGTCCAGCACCGAACACTCTGTATATATATTGAAGAGAGATAATCCCACTATAGAATATCTAAAAGCTTCAGAGATTCAACCTACTTACAAATCCAAAGAATCATTCAGCAATCAACAAATTAAAGAAATATTTGAAAAAAAAATATTACAATTACCGACATTGTATACGTAATTAATTGCAAAATATATAAGAAACATGACGTAGACTGCACTCATAACGAACCAAACAACAACTTCCACAGCATTCGATGGTCGCTGACGAAAGTTTCGTCAGTTATTGTGACCCGGTTCGAAAGATCTGGCGAAATGAAAATTATCCTTATCCGAAAAAGCAAGAGGTCCAAAAATAATCGTTCTCTATTAATCAAGTCCTGGTGGTTTTTCTTCTGTGGTTTTCCTAACTTCTGTTTCTGACGGAGCTCTCATCAAATCACCTATCCATTTATATTGCCTTGCTTTTATTTTTGCAATTAAATCTGGATGCTTAGGCCTACATAAAATTTAAATGTTTTCTTCTTTTCTGATTCTCCGTTCTCGGATAATATTAGGTTTGTAGTGGTCCAGTACTTTCCTCAACATCTTTCTTTCAAATATTTTCAATCCAAATTGTTCACGTTTTGTTAGAGTCCAAGTGTAGACTTAAACCGGTAAGGATAAAAAGAATTATACTCTTGTATATGCGTAATTTGCATTGCCTTGAGACTGCCTTGCCCTTCAGTATGTTCAATAAGGAATACTAATCCATCCCTGTTTGCAGATTGAGTGTATTGTTTATTTTATCAGTTATATTATTAGCTGTTGTTATTATTGTCCCAAGATAATTAAAGATGTGCACCTATAGTCTATCTATTTTTATGAGCTTCTCATTTTTTTCTGAAACGTTTTCAGAATGTGGAATGACATTTAGAATCTTATGTAGTTTCAGAACAAACTTCATGTGCTTCTAAGTTGAAAATCTTTGCTCTTAAAAGTCGTATAGGAGAAGAAATGTAGGAGGCAAATTTAATTAAGTAGAAAGTGATGTAATTCTTATGTAAACTTTTAAACATTAGAGAGATTTTGTCATAACGAGTAAGTAGGCCTAAATTATAAGTAGAATAACAAAAAAATTAGTTAGGCCTACCATCTAATGTCTGAATTCATTTACACGCCTAAATAAAGTGAAGGAACATTTGAGTAATATATGAATACAAACACAAAAATAGAGATATGAATTTACATCAGCTTAAGGTCTGTTGAATTTAACGTAAAGCGTGAAGAGCAGGGCTGAGGAATTCTCTATCACCAATTACGCTGATCTGGAGAAGGGAAGTAAAACTATGAGTTCAGTGCCACCTTGTTCAATTTCCCTTTAGTTTTCTGAGAATCTCCTACGTAAAATGTGAGAGTTGTTCCTCTCGCACTAAACATAGGTCCAATGATATTCCAACCTTGAATATTACAATTTATGAGTAAGTTCATCACAGCATGGAAGGTAAATAAAGGGTCGTTCAAAAAGCACGCCGGTTTTGAATCGCTTGGTATTTTTTTGTTTGTCGTTTGTCGACAATGTTTTATTTCATTTCGATATCCGTAAACATTCCGATTGTTGCTTCAGTCTGAATTTCTCGCATTTCGTCATTGTGATTGTTTTATTTCATTTCGACATCCATAAACATTCCGATTATTGCTTCAGTCTGAATTTCTCGCATTTCGTCATTGTGATTGTTTTATTTCATTTCGATATCCATAAACATTCCGATTGTTGCTTCAGTCTGAATTTCTCGCATTTCGTCATTGTGATTGTTTTATTTCATTTCGATATCCATAAACATTCCGATTGTTGCTTCAGTCTGAATTTCTCGCATTTCGTCATTGTGATTGTTTTATTTCATTTCGATATCCATAAACATTCCGATTGTTTATTGCTTCAGTCTGAATTTCTCGAATTTCGTCATTGTGATTGTTTTATTTCATTTCGATATCCATAAACATTCCGATTATTGCTTCAGTCTGAATTTCTCGCATTTCGTCATTGTGATTGTTTTATTTCATTTCGATATCCATAAACATTCCGATTGTTGCTTCAGTCTGAATTTCTCGCATTTCGTCATTGTGAGTCTAGCCAAGGAGCAGTTTACTATGTTAGTCCAATAAAATCTATTCTTCGCCGTTCCCAGGAATTAGGCATGGGATGTTCTTCAGTACGGCGAATTCTCCGATATGATCTTCATTACCACCATAGTGCCACCAGTCACTCTGTCCGCGAAACAATTGAGTTGTTCCATGAGCGGTATCCAGATCGTCTCATCTCGCATAATGATGACTACCAATGGCCACCAAGGTCATATAATTTAACGCCATGGTATTTTTTTTCTATGGGGTAATCTTAAATCATTGGTGTATGTCAATAAACCCCGAAACATCCGCGAGTTAAAAGAGGAAATTCGACGAGTTGTCGGCGAAATCCAAGTGGAAATTTGTCAGGCAGTCACAGCGAATTTCACGGACAGAGTTCTTGCATGCCAGCGCAGTAGAGATGGTCATATGGCCGACATCATTTTCCATACCTGAAATGGGAAGGTGAGTTAAACATGTTTATGTCCTAGTTTAAAATATTTTGAAAAAATGAAGTTCATTATTTGATAAATCAAAATCGGCCCGCTTTTTGAACGACCCTTTAAATAAGTAAGTAACTAAGTGAGTGAGTAAGTAAGTAAATAAGTAAATAAGTAAGTAACTAAGCAAGTAAATAAGTAAGCAAGTAAATAAGTAAGCAAATAAGTAAGTAAGCAAATAAGTAGAGGAGAGTCGGGTAGTATCGGACATCGGGTAATATCGGACAGTGAGTTTCTTTCATCTACCACACGATGATAGTACCTGATTGACATGGTTACGTTTCTGTGATGTCGCATAGAGAAACGTAACCATGTCATTCAGGTACTATCAAATGGTGGTAGATGAAAGAAACGCACTGTCCGATATTAACCGATGTCCGATACTACCCGACTCTCCCCTAAGTAAGTAAATAAGTAAGTAAGCAAATAAGTAAATAATAAAGTAAATAAGTAAGTAAGCAAATAAGTAAATAATAAAGTAAATAAGTAAGTAAGCAAATAAGTAAATAATAAAGTAAATAA
The DNA here is from genome assembly GCF_040183065.1 of Periplaneta americana. NCBI lineage: Eukaryota > Metazoa > Arthropoda > Insecta > Blattodea > Blattidae > Periplaneta > Periplaneta americana. Next base: position 30,107,670 of record NC_091117.1, read on the forward strand.
GTAAGTAAGCAAATAAGTAAATAATAAAGTAAATAAGTAAGTAAGCAAATAAGTAAATAATAAAGTAAATAAGTAAGTAAGCAAATAAGTAAATAATAAAGTAAATAAGTAAGTAAGTAAATAAGTAAGTAAGTAAATAAGAAAGTAAATAAATAAGAAAATAAGTAAGTAAATAAGTAAGTTAATAAGTAAGTAAGCAAATAAGTAAGTAAGCAAATAAGTAAGTAAGTAAGTAAATAAGAAAGTAAATAAATAAGTAAGTAAATAAGTAAATAAATAAACAAACAAACAAAACAAAACAAAACAAATAAAGGAAAGTAGGCCTATGAGTTTTTTCCCTCATCTCGTCAAATATCTTCTCGATATCACTAATTCCTTTGGTGCTAGATAAGCTAATAGTTGATACAATGTCGTCTAATAACCTACTAGATAAAGGAATCTTATGTGTCATATTTCTGACATCGATCTTTTCTCTCTATTATTGACTTTCGAAGCTGAAGGTGCAGGAAAAGGCGCAGGGTTTCTTGAAGGCAATGCAATTTATCACAGTAGCTACAGTATAGCGACACGTAGGACATCTGAATTCATTAATGCACGTCATCTAACATAAACGTGATCATTGGCACGTGACGGCATAATCTAGTATTCTCATTGGCTGTTGATAGTACAATTGGGTCCTCCCCTTCTGGCGTCTCGGCTTTCAGGAGCAATGAAGTATGGGCTAATTTGGTTTTAAATGCTGCACAGTCAGATGCTGCTTCTCTATTTATCATCCCCGACAATGGACTTGACTCCTAATGGTAAGAGTATTAATACAGAACACCTTGTAGCATTGTGCAGGCGTATCGCTAGTAACTGCGTCACTACTTCCAGTCAGATCCTCGGGGCGGCCATAATGCGCCTGTTTGACGCTCTGCCAATCTTTGCATCACGTGGCACACGAGATTTTAGTAACAGTTTTTATACAATTTTGGTTTCAGACTATTACATTTTCTAGAAGATTTTGCGATTGAATTTCTTTCTCTTTCCCATGAAAAAAAAAAAAAAAAAAAAAAAAAAAAAAAAAAAAAAAAAAAAAAAAAGAAACCTGTGTCAGGAAGTTGACAGAACCTTTCTCTTTGCACACTATGCATTTCACAACAATTCAGCACTTTCGTCATGGTTCGAATGATGATGATGATGATGATGATGATGATAATAATAATAATAATAGGTCGACTATTGATCAGATTTCTTGTATTCCACAGATATTGGAGAAAAAATGGGAGTATAAGCGTACAGTACATCAGTAATTCATAGATTTCAAAAAGGCATATGACTCGGTTAAGAGAAAAGTTTTATATGATATTCTTATTGAATTTGGTGCTCCCAAGAAACTAGTTCGATTAATTAAAATGTCTTCGTGGAACGTACAGCAGAGACCGTGTACGCCAATTTCTGTCTGATGCTTTTCCAATTCACTACGGGCTAAAACAAGGAGATGCACTATCACCTTTACGTCTTAACTTTGCACTGGGATATGCCATTAGGAAAGTCTAGAGTGTTAGTTGGGAGGCCTGAGGGAAAAAGACCTTTGTGGAGGCCGAGACTAGAGATGAACAACTATCGAGAAAGCGTGACTAACAGCGCCCGCAAAGCCGAAAACCCGCACCACAATGTTGTATTACGTTGCGTCCTTGACTTAAAAACTACCGAGTCTTCCGAGACTCGATATTGGTCATGTCCCGAAGTCCCGAAGTCAGGAGTTGTTTATATCTGACTGAACTTTGATCTACTTTGGCAACTGTTATATGTGTATAAACAATCAAGTAGTCTATTTGAATCATCTCTACCTTTCAGTGTATAATAATCCGTTCCCCAGTCTTTACTTAATTACTAGGTCCGTATTAAAAGGCTAGACATTTTATTTTTATATGTTTAAGATCAAGTGTGTAATTTAGAGTAAAAATATATTACTATTATATTTTATGTTTCTTAGAAATGCAAATTTATTTGAGAATTGTTTTCTTCTATTTATATAACGATAGATAATATCATATAATAGAACAGAACATTTTTATAACTAAGATACTGTTCAGTTTTGTCTCTTTGTTTCATTTAAACATGTATGTTATTTATTTCAATGACGTAAGTTATGTTATTCAAAGTTACGAAATCTTTCCACGCCAACCAAATGCTATTTCGAGAATGATGAGCGAGACTCGAAGCGCAGCTAGAATGACAAGCTGAGACTCGAAAGACAAATGCAGCGAATACAGCGAGCGAGAGAGGCAGTTAGTTTTGTTCATCTCTAGCCGAGACGTAGATGGGAGGATAATATAAAAGTGGATTTGAGGAAGGTGGCATATGATAGTAGAGACTGGATTAATTTTACTCAGGATAGGAACCCATGGCGGACTTATGTGAGGGCGGCAATGAACCTCCGAGTTCCTTACAAGTAATTTGTATGTAAGTAATAATAATAATAATAATAATAATAATAATAATAATAGTAATAATAATAATAATCTATTGCAAAACAACCTTCTCAATTTACAGGTTGCCAAAATGACAAAGTATAACGTTATTATATTACACGGGATTTACGTCACCGGCCCCGAAGAACGCAAAAGGAATACATCAACTGTTACTCACTCCAAAGTTACTTTAAACCACGCTCTTATTCACCAGCTTCCGAATTGATAACATCCACATTATAAGCTTCATAAAAACATTAACGAATCACTGTGCCTGTATTAACCCCTGCAGTAGATGAATGATCAGACCTTTAGTCTGTCAACACCTCTTATCAGTTCCACTATATCTCCACTCCCAGCTTCTTCACAGGGCCGGTGAGGCGAGTCCCGTATAATAGTAATGCCAGGTATTTTGCAGTTTTTTCCTCCGTCTCTTTCCTAATCGATATTTGTTTCGATCTAGAGCATCTTAGACGATCGTCAAAGAAGCTGACTATAATATTCATTGAATCATTAGACTTATGTCATGAGTAGCCTGTCTCCTAGCTCAATTGGCTCAATGATTTCTTTGGTGAGTTCACTAAACATTCTCGAATATCATTAGTACAATCATGACTCATTGCAGGTAGGGGAATATGGGGCAGGACGGGGAAGGGGGCAGGACGGGGTATAGCCTTTATCTTCCCAACAAGTAGTGCAATCTACCGAATTTTTTTTTAGAACTTCGTCAACTCATGTAAATATATCATCACACAACACTTCTGTCATTCCTTGCATCTGTTGTATGTTATTCGGTTGCTGCATCATATTGTATCATTCATTTGCAACTTTAAAGTGTTCTCTTGTCAAACGTAAGTAGAAATGAGATTTATTTAGATAATATATTTTAATGTCATATTATAGAGTGCTTACCTGGCTTTTAATTCCGAAACTTTCTTAAATTTCGTGCGTTATTGTTCCTGCCAATACCTCATAACTTAGAAATTGTGACTATGGGGCAAAACGGGGTGGGGCATAACAGGGCAGTACGTCCTGCCCCACGTCATATTTAATTAAATTTCACCTCCTGTAATGGGTTGTTCATTCTGTTGTTTGTCAGAAGAAGGTTGGATTAGATGCGTATCATGTCTGAAATGGGCTCACAATTGTTTCGCAGGAGTAGACAGTGAAGACGAGGATGCCACGCACATTTGCGTATTTTGCGAATGACTTTTTCTCAAGTGAACTTGTAAAATGTTGTAGTATTCACACTTTCAGTGTATAATTTTGTCACTTTTGCCATTCAATTATTATATACATACCCCATTTTGCCCCATACGTGGGGCAGAACGGGGCAAAACACACATTTCGAAAAACTAATTTATTTTAAGGTTATAATGACCGGATTTCACTCGAAGGGCATATTTTTTACTTGTTTACAGTGTAATAAAAGCATGTATGTCATAAAACCCATACATTTACATTATTTGTTACCAAATAAAAACATTCAAACATTAAATGCCCCGTCCTGCCCCATGTTCCCCTATGTGTTTTCACTCTCGCTTAGGAGAGAGAGAGTTGTCTTCAGCCTTCTTGTCATCGAAAAAATTGTTAGCCTGGTTCGAACATTGCGTACACCGAAATTTCTTCGAAATGTCCGTTGTGTTTGAATCAAGGAATTTATCTTCCAATACGTTTTCACAATAAAAACACGCTGTTGAATTGAGAACTGTACCTTCGTCTTACGACTGCAAAAACTAGAGATTGTGAACTAATTATTAACAGTCAACAATGGATGGTAGGAGTAGGTTTACCAATATACGGTCATTTGCAGAATTTGTATAACAAATGATATCCATAAATTCTTACCCTTCCCATTACTGCATTTATAACGATAGAGTTATAAATTCCTAACAGTGAGTAGTTTCAATACTAATGTAGTAAACGTCACAAGAATTATTTCCTTGATGTGAAATATTTCACGAGAATAAAATAAAATTCTCATAGTGACAGCCGTGTCCATACCAGTTAAGTTTTTAAAATGGAACATGATTATGTCCAGATAAAGGTTTGTTTAATGATGTAATTGAGAAAAAATTAAAGAAACATTTGATATTATCAAAACTTCTTCATTTATGTCTGAGTTTATATTTCCTTAAACATGATTACATAATTACTCTAGTCCAGTAAGTCAGTCAGGTCTGTTACACCATTCTGTTCCTATGGATACACAGTTGAAAAAGAAATCCCACAGATGTCAGCACAAGCCAAGACGATGATGCACCCATTTTGATTGTATTGCTATGTTCATCCATTTTGATTTGGCGAGTTTGTGTGTCATATTCTTGCTTTATGTTTTAATCTAAGCGTGCATTTTTACTCTGTCAGATCTGTTTGTGTTGTGTTTTCCACAAATAACAACATATAAAGTGAAGATCAAGAGGACATAGGCCTAATAGTACACGTGTCCAGTAGTTAAGTTGCTATTTTGAAGATTTTTAAGCAAAAACATTTTAAGTTAGCACATGTTTGTTTGCTTTGTCAAGTCTGTTACCTGTCAGATCTGTTACTCCATGTCATATCTGTTACATCATTCAAAACAGTGCTGTAAAGCAAGGTGAGTGTACAGTGATTGATTACTATGGCAGAGACATTGCACTATATTAATTCATGCAGAATATGCACTAAATAGTACTTTAATTTTGACGTTCTCAATCGTCCATTTGTTGTACAAATTTTGCAAATGACCCACTACATTCTCCCAGAGCCACTGAGATCATTAAGTTTTCAAGTTTATACTAGCTTTCAGAGGGAAATTATAACTCTTTAAAATTGTCGAGGTTTATATCGCCCGCCCTGTATTACTGACCTTTCCCTTAGAATTTATGTCAACAGTGACAGAAATAATGTTTTGAATGAATATGAGGAGAAAATAGACTGAAAAACTGTTTCCTGTCACTTTTTTTAAAAGATGTCCTGTAGTCACTTGCAGTGAGGGTTGAATAAACTAATTATATCGTCCATTTGTATGCTGAAACTGTGACACACAAAGACATGTGTATAAGGAATGTCTCTGTAGAAAATAAACTAGAAAATTTCTCAAATGGCATAGAAAGAACATGGGTCAGTGATGAGCTGTCTTTGGCATGCACTCCCTTCAAGAAAACGTCACTTTTGAATGACATAATAACACCCCTTTGAGCAGAAAGGGATGTTGTCAGGCTTTTATCTGAAGAATATGGAACGAATGCCAGTTATGAGACTGCTGATGAATTCTTTGAGTAAATTCAGGAGAGCGTAAAGAAAGGCAGAATATAATAGAGTAAGACAGGTATTTCTTAAAATCTCATCGTTGGTGTATATAACAAGATGTTTTTCTTTTCACAAACAATTAGAAAAGAATGTCCAAATTTTTAATTTTTTGTTATAGTATACTGTTAATTTTTTCTGTTAACTTTTGCTACAAAAACAAGGGAAGGCCCAATTGAAGGGTTCAGAGCCATAGTGGGCCAAGCGCTATATATTAGAAACGGAGAAACCAAGGTTTAAAATTAAGTGTATACCATAATTTAAAGAAACATATAGCAAGTAATACAGGGACATCATTTTATTTTTACTAACATTTCTAATATTAACCTGACTATACCTTTGGATCAACGGTTGATAACAGTTTGCTATTCCCTTCCACGACTGGAGTTCGATGATACTGGCGTAATATACAAACAAATCACTTTACTAGGTATAGGAGGGAAGAAAAGTAGTTCATCCATTTACGTAAACTAGGAAATATCGCCCTTTTGAGTTTGATAATTTTCATTAGGTTTTTGTTTAATTAAAATACAGTACAGTAAGTGTTTCTACTCACGAATTGAGCTGTCCATGCGGACGTATTCATTATGCAATGTATATTGTACTGTCTACAGCACATTAGCGTACAATATAGAGAATGAAGTTAAATTGAAAGAATCATAATAGCCTATGGATATTTTTAAACACAAGTTTGAAAATGGTGGCCGTTCATTTCGATACAGGCTTCAGTTCTAATGTGTGTAAGTTAATTCCAATTACCAGTTTCGTCCTTCGTACTAGTGACTCATGTTGAAATAACTCTGTACCTACTCTGTAAAATTCAATCTTCACTTCTGCCCGATCCGAAAAGATAAAATTACTCAGACATGCTATCTACTGTCCGTCCAAGTGGTTATGTCGCAGGGTCGTAGAAAGGGGGGAAATCACGTGACAGTTAATTATTTAACGAGGCCCTTTTATTTAAGTTACTTTAAACAGTTGTATGGGTATAATATTACCTAGACGTCCAATTCCTAACAGAAATTAATGTTCTCAGAAAAGAGCTAAGACAGCCCAGCCACTAGTGTTTATAGAGAGGCTTATAGAAGCAGGTAGGGGAAACCGGGATGCGACGTAGGCAAATGGACGACAGTACCTGTGCGAAAATGATGCAATATTGAAAGCTCTTTCGTCACTGGAAAACGCGAACATATTTTTGGAACGTAAGGCTACTATGACTGTATATGCGGTCTTGGATCTGTGTGGAGGACGGTTGAACTTCATTAGTGGAAGGGGTGGGAGTGAAGTACATTCAAAAACTCAGGTACAATAAAAATTGAAGTAAAAATAAAATGATATCCCTGTATAAAGTATGCACATTAAAACTAAATGATATGTCAATCTTTATTAAACTACGGTATTGACAAAATTTTAATCTTTGCTTTCTCTGTTATTAATAAATGGCGCTTGGCCCACTATGGCTCTGAACCCTTCAATTATAGGCTATAATCATTTCCACATATAATGTCGTTGCGTTATTTTCACTAAGGTGGATCAGTTTTGGATCCTATACAGAATTCATTAAATTTGCTGTGTAAATGAAATTGCCCTTTGTAATAAATATGACTAGAGACCGTATTCTGTTCAAAGGCGTACGGAGATAAGCTATATTGGTATGATGTTATGTTGGCGCGTGGCACAGGTACTATGAGAGAACTTGTTTGTTCTGTATATTGACGTTCTATTAATGATTCAAAACTTCACGTTGAAGACTGTTGAAAATCCATTATGGTGATAAAGAATGATACAACGATTATCTTTCCTACATTTTAAATTATTTGTTCATTTATTTATTTGATTTATTTTTACTGGTACTGACGGAGTTAAAGTCATAAGGATTTTCGTCCATTCAACCAGTATAAAAATGCATAGGCCTATCAAATATAAATAACACGAATACAGAAAACAATGGAATAATAATAATAATAATAATAATAATAATAATAATAATAATAATAATAATAATATTAAAATGTAGATGTGTTTAGTTACGTGTAATTCTAAGAGTTAATCAAGTACAATTTCGTTGTATCTCCTCTTGTTCCAGCACTAGTATAGGCCTAAGTAAGGTTTGAAACCTGACTACAATTTTATAAATCCTGATTTTGGTTTCAGGCCTTAGATACTTATTTTTCCATATTATATAATTTAATGTACGGAAATTATAGCTGCTATACTATATTAGCTTCTTTTCTGACTTCCTTTTCACCTTTCCCATTACTTTCCATCTCCACTCCGAAGTATTTAATTGACATTACCTCCTCTATCTCAAAACCTTATTCCTTTGCTGTGGTCGTGCCAGAGAATCAGTCCCATTCCGAGGCTTATTTGAAGGATTCGTAACAACGGTTTTTTACGGTGATGGGTTGTTAGCCCTTCGCCCAACCCCCAAGCTGGAGGACCACCCCTTATCGGCTGTCCACGACTGCTTATTCAATATTCAATATTGTACGAAATGGAAATATAAAAATTGGAGATTTATCCTTCGAAGAGGTGGAAAAATTCAAATATCTTGGAGCAACAGTAACAAATATAAATGACACTCTGGAGGAAATTAAACGCAGAATAGTTATGGGAAATGCCTGTAATTATTCGGTTGAGAAGCTTTTGTCATCTAGTCTGCTGTCAAAAAGTCTGAAAGTTAGAATTTATAAAACAGTTATATTACCGGTTGTTCTATATGGTTGTGAAGCTTGGACTCTCACTTTGAGAGAGGAACAGAGATTAAGGGTGTTTGAGAATAAGGTTCTTAGCAAAATATCTGGGGCTAAGAGGGATGAAGTTACAGGCGAATGGAGAAAGTTACACAACGCAGAGCTGGACGCATTGTATTCTTCACCTGACATAATTAGGAACATTAAATCCAGACGCTTGAGATGGCCAGGGCATGTAGCACGTATGGGTGAATCCAGAAATGCATATACAGTGTTAGTTGGGAGACCGGAGGGAAAAAGACCTTTGGGGAGGCCGAGACGTAGATGGGAAGATAATATTAAAATGGATTTGAGGGAGGTGGGATATGATGATAGAGACTGGATTAATCTTGCTCAGGATAGGGATCAATGGCGGGCTTATGTGAGGGCGGCAATGAACCTCCGGGTTCCTTAAATGCCAATAAGTAAGTAAGTAAGTACCTCCTCTATGCTTTTACCTTGAAGGGGAGAGAATATTATAATTTGAATTTTTTCCCTAATTGATACACATTCTTCATTTTTATATGTAAAAATTTCATTGCTGCCACAGCTCAAATTCTAGATTAGTTTTAGAAAAAAATAAAACAAAACAACTTCTAGAAACTTCAGAGATGAGTGGACCTACATAAAAAATTACGAACAAAATGAAGTTTAGGCAGATAGACTTGGACAGTCTTTCGTTAAAAATGTTTTATAAGCCGCCACCCAACAACACGGTTATGTTACAAGTTATCGACACTAGAGTACGCAAAATTTCAGTGGAAAACATTTTTCTTATCCATCGCATTCATCCCAACTTATGAGTTTATATTAAACTCACAAAACTCAATGTCAAATTGCGCTCCAGACATTTTAAAAGACGTGCATTTAGGAATAAAATGCCATAGAAATTAATTTATTTTTTGAAGAATGGCTGGGATATATCTATCCTGGTAGTCTTTTCCAAAATTTAGGCCACAAAATATGTTTTTTCGTTGTAGGCCTACTTATCAAAGTGTACTTAAAAAGAACTGAAAATTCACTGGCTTTCCACCATATTGAAACCACTTCTCTCCTTAAATTCTAGTTTGCATCGCACAGGACAATTTACTTGAGATCCTCAGAAAATTAAAGGTTCCTGAAAAGACTCTTCAGACAATTGCATCAACCATTTAAAAATCTTCATTGAACATCATCAATCACCATCTCTATTCATCTTTATAATATTCAATGTAGGCCTATATTATTTATTTTTCAATAAATTTTTATCGTTTTGATAGCTACCACATCTTGTCGCAGAAAATTCTTTTTTAAAATTTCATTATGTATTTTTAACATTAATTTACATTTTCTTTTTTGTTCATTTGAATTGATTAGAATGCCGATATTTTAAATCCAAGATATGGACGGCTAACATTTCGATTTGATTGTGTAATGTTTTCATATTAAATTTTTTTACAGGCATGTGGAATTGGTATAATAACGGTTGCAAGAAGTAAATATAGCCACTTAAACAATGCGGTCGTTTGAAACACCAGACGATATTTATTATCTCGTAGAGAGATCGCGAGAGACAGAGAGATAGAATCGGGGTGCAGAGGAATTTGTGGACTCTGAGTTAGGAACCAATTTACGTGCTTCGTTTAACCCTTGCTCCTGAAGCCAAGCGACTTATCAATGGGATCACTCCTCCGCCCTTCTCCCTTCTCAGGATTCCAACGGGCTACTGTTTCTTGTTTCGGACATCAGTTCATAAAAAGGCATTCTCAGGTTCAAAATCTTCTTACAATCCCATTATACGAAACAAGGCGATTTGGAGAGTTTGTCGACAAATATACGTTTTTGGCATCCTTATTAGAGAACACATGACATTTTCCTTGCCGGTTGCTACATTCATCTGTTAAGCAGATACATCCTTTCTCTCTTCCAAATACCAGAATTGTGTGCAACAATGTTACTGAAACAACTATGTAAAGACACGAGAAAAAGTGATAAATTTCTATTACACACGCAAACACAAAAACAATAAAAATGTTATTTACTACTGTAACAGAAAGCAAGGGATTTGTAATAGTAATATACGTTACAAGAGCGGTATGTTGAAGTTTTCATGTTCGAGGAAAAGTTTGAAAAAGCGAAACGTAGTTGAGCTTTTTTAATTTCCGAGAACATGAAAACAAACATACCACTCGTGTATCGTACATTACTTTGTGCGAAGATCGTTTATTACATACCTGAAAGACGAATTTCTAATTAGTTGCAATGAAATCTTCATGTTGATTTCTGTTTAATGACGGCAACTTCGGAAAACCAAAATAACTTTCTTCAACATTGTTGCTATAAACTGTTTTCTGTGTTTACTATGCTCCAGCAGGCCGTGATATACGTCTGTCTCTTTTTTCCCCCAGTCTATAAATGCGAACTTAAAACAAACGGTAAGGTTACGTAATGATTTATTTTTCATTTTAATATTTTAACAATATTATTTATATAACATATTGCAGTAATAACATCGGCATCTGGAATCTTGTTGATTTTTTCACGGCTTCCTTAATGTTACTTGTATCAGGAATGCAATAAGTATCGTGGAGTAGAAGACTTTACTTAATTTTTGCAAATATTTAAGAACAATAATTAACATTGCAATTTAGGTGAAATTGCAGTGGCAAGTTTCCAATTTATAATTATTACTATGTTAAACGTCTCTAAAAATCATATGTTAAAAGCCTAAAGCAGTAAAATGAATGTCGCGCTTAAGCGGTAAGAAGAGGGAAATTGTTATGTGTGTTACGTTGGGAATAATGAATGTGGTATTTCACACTTACCGCGTATTGGTTCTGTGCGGAAAATAAGCAAATACGCACGATCTCGCACAAACAGTTTTATATCTGAAAAGTAGGATCTTTATGAACACAAAAGTAGATCATTATTTGACACTTTTTTATTTACAAAGCATCACTTTATTTTGCATATAGTAAAAAACACACGTCGTTAAGTATTTTTAATAGCAACGTGTTATAAACTTTTTGCACAATCATGCTCTTTTTGCATACTTCCATCACTGTTGCATGCCATGTACAGTAGTGGCAAAAAAAAAAACCGGGCCGACCCTTGTATCTGATTTCAGAGCCTTGTTCACTCCAGAACACGATAGACTGGTAACTAAGACTTTCGTGGTTCGAATCCTACCTTGGAAGGAAACTTTTTTTTGTACCTTATTCAAATTTATTCCCAATACTTTTCGATTGATGGTAAAATTCATGTTCTGGGAATAATAAGTTAATTAGGCTCAGTAGTAAAATATCGCTGCATTCGTAAGTACCGGTAATGTCATTAATTTTAGGGGATTATTCTTTGAGATATTTCAACCAAAGTTTAATACAATTTTATTTTGCTTGTTTTTGCTTCCTTTCCGAGACAAAAATTGTTCTGTAACACTTCAGTGGAGAGAGTTTTTTCTGCATTGAACACGATGTGGACATCCAAATCATCCAGAGTAAAGAATATACTAAAGATTATTATGTTTTTTTGTCCTACAGAATACATTTGTTATGGTAACAATTAATATTAGAGGAGAAAAATTCGCTCCGGCGCCGGGGATCGAACCCGGGGTCCTTGGTTCTAGTAGATTCTTCTAGCAACAGTGCATATTTCTGTACAGATTACTGCGTTTATTACTGTGGAATCCCTGCCACCATGTCACTCAACTGAGTGCGCTCCTTGTATAATGGTAGTTGACTTAATAAAAATGTTAACATATAGGCCTATGCCCAATTGGAGTCAGGCCACAAAGGAAAACACACTGGAGGAGTGGGGTTCGATCCGGTGCTGTGGATTGGACTTCGGTGTAGCTCAATGGTGAGAGCGCTTGGTACGTAGAACCAAGGACCCGGGTTCGATCCCCGGCGCCGGAGCGAATTATTTTCCTCTAATATTAACAGAGTAAAGAAGTTTAAGAACTGTTCGTGCCATGCTTGCTAGGTCTGTCTTAAACAAACTTCAGCATGATCTGTCAGGTATTAGTCGGAGGCAGCGATTTTGGCAGATGACCTCAATGACATTTCCAGTAGGCGAGCCAATGTTTTGCGAGAACTGCGAGAATGAACTGCGATAAGGCTGTCTGTCCTTGTTTATATGTTCACACTCGCCTCTCATATCGTTATTATTAATTAATAAACACACCACGGTACAGTCCGACTCAAAGAATACCTTAAATACATGTAAATGACTTTAGTTCGCAATGATTTTACAATACGTCTCCTACATTTTCTAAATTAAAAGAAAAAAGCATTGCATTGCGTATATATGAAGAGTCCACTGCAAGAATGATGGATGTCATTTGGAATACATTTTGCAGGAGAAGCAATTGAAAGTTTGAAATGCTTAGCGCTCAAAGCTTAACTGAGATTTTCCGATCATTACTGGACAATGACTATCAGTGTTAATGCCATATAACTCTGTATGCACATTCTATATGTCTTAAGCTATGCACTGACAGTCTTGGTTCATTTTCGACAAGAGAGTGACATCCATCATTCTTGCAGTGGACTCTTCATATATATAATCCTACCCTTACCAGATCAATATACAAGATTTGTCCACCAATAATCTAGGGATCTTCTACTGGTGGTGCGACAATTCAAATTAATAAAATTACGATTCTTCTTATTAATCAAAATATAATTTGGTTAATTGGGTAAAATTGCATGCTGCGGAAGTTAGATTTATATAAAAGTATAATAAATAGGATTGTAATGGATATTACAAGGGCAATAATTTCTTAACACGCACATTGTGAATAGAATAGAGAAGAAAGCATTTTAAAATATTCAAAATCGTACAAAATATCGGAGAAACTAATTTTCCCTGCACAAATTGCACCAATTGAAAACTATAATTACCATTCACAATAAATACTGTATTTTATGGATTCTAAAAAGTTGTTTATTAATCTAGAGGTATTGGCTGATGACTATACTAAATTCCAGCACAAAATTCATTCAGAATATGTAGAAATTACACTTTCGATTTTACTAAATGTATAGGCGTACTATCAAAAGGTGTTACATACCCCCCCCTAAATACTGTACATGTGTTACCTGTGTTTATGTATATTCGCGGTATCCGATGTTTCATTTTTTAAAATATAATTCATAGTACTGATACTGCCATATTGAATTCGCACAAATTGTATTATTCGTAATTTTCGTCTCGAAAACTCCTAAGATATCTTATTTAATTTTTCACCCATTTTTGTCCCACTCCACCATTTTAGGGACAAAGTCGAACAAAATAATATCTTATTCGTATTCTGTGATCGCAAAGATCTCCAGATATCGACTTTCATCGAGATCGAATGACTCCCTTCTGCAAAGTTGTGGGATCCAGAGAAGACCTGCTTAAAATTTACTCTTCTAAAAGATATCAGTAATTTAAGGTGTGAGGAAACGATATAGGCTAAGTGAATGGCAAACTAACAAAAATGTTGAAATTAGTTTTTCCATATGCCGATATCTATCCCCAAAAATTGTGAAGAAAATCTGGTAACCTTAACATATGAAGAGTTCGCGGGAAAAACGATGAATGTCACAGTTTTGTTAAGGTTGATGCCATTATCTAATTCAATGGATCACTACGAAATTTAATGTTGTTCTTATGAAAAATGGTAAAAAGGAGAATTATCACCACCAATACAGTAATCCTTTCCTTTATTTTCTATAGGAACAGCACTACATCTTGCAGTTATAGACTCAATTAGATCATTATCTTATCATTAACAGAAATGTGACATTCATCGTTTTTCCCGCGAACTCTTCATATGTGACAACTCTGTGGGTCATAGCATCTGACGGTTACCCAATTCACTGTCTTTTAAAAAGAAGTCCACCCAACTTGGAGTGAATTACAGCTGAGACTTTTATGGGCTGTAGAAACTGTCGGCTTGTAACTTGAGTGCAAGTCTATTCAAAGTGTTTCAAATCGCGGACCTTCTGGTCGGCTCGAAGGTCCCGCGCGGCACGGGTCAGCGAGCAACTGGCGCCGTGGGCAGGCCGGGCCTCGTTATGGTCTAGCTGGGGTCCCGGGCCCCGATCTCCGCCCCCACACTCGTGTTATTGAAAAGTCTTCTCACTGCCCCTCACCATTTCCCGGCTAATTTAAAACAAGTCGCCACCAAGTCGCAAGCTGGTCTGCGGCAAGTCTCACACAGGCGGCTTTGTTTATACCGAGACCCCCGATCGGTAACTTCAAGAAGGGGAGGCTCTCTTTCCTTAAGTCAGAGGCTCGTTTACACTATAGCTATATAAATTGTTAAGCTCTGTCCCTGATGGTTACAGTATAGTATAATATATCATATTATACAGAGTGATTCGTATAAACATGTGTCGTAATCTCAATATTTTCTGAGTTACACTAATTTGAATTTATTTTTAATACTACATACTTACTGGCTTTTAAGGAACCCGGAGGTTCATTGCCGCCCTCACATAAGCCCGCTATTGGTCCCTATCCTGAGCAAGATTAATCCATTCTCTATCATCATAAATCCCACCTCCCTCAAATCCATTTTAATATTATCTTCCCATCTACGTCTCGGCCTCCCTAAAGGTCTTTTTCCCTCCGGCCTCCCAACTAACACTCTATATGCATTTCTGGATTCGCCCATACATGCTACATGCCCTGCCCACCTCAAACGTCTGGATTTAATGTTCCTAATTATGTCAGCTGAAGAATAAAATGCGTGCAGTTCTGTGTTGTGTAACTTTCTCCATTCTCCTGTAACTTAATCCCTCTTAGCCCCAAATATTTTCCTAAGCACCTTATTCTCAAACACCCTTAATCTCTGTTCCTCTCTCAAAGTGAGAGTCCAAGTTTCACAACCATAAAGAACAACCGGTAAGATAACTGTTTTATAAATTCTAACTTTCAGATTTTTTGATAGCAGACTGGATGATAAAAGCTTCTCAACCGAATAATAACAGGCATTTCCCATATTTATTCTGTGTTTAATTTCTTCCCGAGTATCATTTATATTTGTTACTGTTGCTCCAAGATATTTGAATTCCTCCACCTCTTCAAAAGATAAATTTCCAATTCTTATATTTCCATTTCGTACAATATTCTCGTCACGAGACATAGGCTAATCATATACTTTGTCTTTTCGGGATTTACTTCCAAACCTATCTCTTTACTTGCTTCCAGTAAAATTCCCGTGTTTTCCCTAATCGTTTGTGGATTTTCTCCTAACATATTCATGTCATCCGCATAGACAAGGAGCCGATGTAACCCGTTCAATTTCAAGCCCTCTCTGTTATCCTGGACTTTCCTAATGGCATAATCTACAGCAAAGTTAAAAAGTAAAGGTGATAGTGCATCTCCTTGCTTTAGCCCACAGTGAATTGGAAACGCATCTGACAGAAACTGACCGAATGAAAGACAAAATTTTATGTACTATTATTATTATTATTATTATTATTATTATTATTATTATTATTATTATTATTATTATTAATGGAATTATTGTGTATTATTTGTATTGTCATTTAGACTATAATATTGTACAACACATAAAAATATGGACAAGTCAAAATTTTACAAGATTACAATTACAATTTTTACAAACTTTTACAATTTTGCAATTTTCTACAATTTTTTTTTCAATATTTTGGCGAGATGTAATGAGGTGAGGTGAGGCCCGAGGATTCGCCAAAAGATTACCTGGTATTTGCCTTATGGTTGGGGAAAACCTCGGAAAAAATCCAACCAGGTAATCAGATCAAAAGGGGTGAAATGAAATGATGCTGAGGACTCACCATAGATCATCCGGCATCAGTGCCACAGTTAGTGTAACACAGCCTTCAAAGAGCTACAGAAAGAAGAGCAATTATCGGCGTTGCACTAGTGGGGAGGCCGAAGTGACATGGACTAGAGTCCGGAATTAATGTATTTCTGCTGCGGTCGAAATGTTAATTGCTACGGACGTAATACAACCCGCGTGGGGCGCAGACAGAGTGATGCGGGAAGTATTTGTTTCTGGGAGAACTGAGCTGGCGTGCCAGTTTGCACCCGTCACTTAACGTGATGTATTAGTTGATGTACGAGGATCGCATAATTCCTCGTGTAGGCTGCCTGTACTCAGAAACTAAATTTGTGTCGAACTTCCCGCTTAATCATTTGCCACATGACGATCACTTCAATGGCGTCTAGAAAAGAAGAACCTAATATAGGCCTATACAGCAACCAATTAAGCAGTAAATTGTCATCACGATAAGTCTTAAATATTTTACAAAAATATGTTCTCGCTAGCATTTGTTCTGGACAAGAATCGTTTTACCTTTGTACGTTTAGAGATTATATTATTCGCCCATTTGTCCACCTATCCATCTCTTCATATACCCCCTCACTCGCTCGCTCACTCACTCAATCATTCACTTCTTGACTCGTTCTCTTTCGTTCCCACTCACTTCGTCATTGCTCACAGAATGACTCGCATCATTTACTTAGTTGCTTCCTTATTCACTCATTCAGTCTATCAGTCACTTAACCACTCATTCTTTCAATCATTTTCTTCACCTCATCACTTCCTCCTTCACTCACTAAGACACTTCATTCATTCACTCAATCATTTTATTGACTCACTCGCTTTTTTTTTTAACTTCACTATTCACTTACTGTTTTCTTCTTCACCAACAACGCACTTTAGGCCTACTCATTCACTTCCTTTTTAAATACTAACTCACTTCTTTTTAATCACTAACTCACTCATTGATTCACTTTATTTTTTACACACAAACTCACTTCCTCCTTCACTCTCTAGTTAACTTCATTCACTCGCTCTCTTTAATCTTCATTCACTCTTGTTCCTCTTCACATACTACCTCACTTAGTTCACTCACTTTCAACTTCATTCATTCACTTGATCTCCCACTATGTCGCTTCATTCACTCGCTCGTTTTTTTACCCACTAGCCCACTTCAATCACTCATTCTTTTTTGTCTTAACTCATCTAGTTTCATTCATTCATTCATTCATTCATTCATTCATTCATTCATTCATTCATTCCTTTCATAACTCACTCTGTTCATTCATTCATTTACTCATTTATTCATTCAGTCACTCCCTCCTTTCTTAACTCACTCAGTTCCTTCTTCATTCATTCAGTCACACCTTCCTTTCTTAACTCACTCACTCACTCACTCACTCACTCACTCACTCACTCACTCACTCACTCACTCACTCACTCACTCACTTTTCCACTCACTAACTTACGTCACTCCTCGCTTCTTTCTTTATTCATTTTACTCACTAATTCATTCCTTTCACTCGTTCACTTCCTTCTTCATTCACTAACTCACTCCTTTCACTCACTTCCTTCTTCACTCGCTAATTCACTCCTTTCACTCACTTCCTCCTTCACTCGCTAATTCACTCCTTTCACTCACTTCCTTCTTCACTCACTAACTCACTCCTTTCACTCACTTCCTTCTTCACTCACTAACTCCTTTCACTCACTTCCTTCTCCACTCACTTCCTTCTTCACTCACTAACTCACTCCTTTCACTTACTTCCTTCTCCACTCACTTCCTTCTTCACTCACTAACTCACTCCTTTCACTTACTTCCTTCTCCACTCACTTCCTTCTTCACTCACTACCTCACTCCTTTCACTCACTTCCTTCTCCACTCACTTCCTTCTTCACTCACTAACTCACTCCTTTCACTTACTTCCTTCTCCACTCACTTCCTTCTTCACTCACTACCTCACTCCTTTCACTCACTTCCTTCTCCACTCACTAACTCACTCCTTTCACTCACTTCCTTCTCCACTCACTTCCTTCTTCACTCACTAACTCACTCCTTTCACTTTCTTCCTTCTCCACTCACTTCCTTCTTCACTCACTACCTCACTCCTTTCACTCACTTCCTTCTCCACTCACTAACTCACTCCTTTCACTCACTTCCTTCTCCACTCACTTCCTTCTTCACTCACTAACTCACTCCTTTCACTTACTTCCTTCTCCACTCACTTCCTTCTTCACTCACTACCTCACTCCTTTCACTCACTTCCTTCTCCACTCACTAACTCACTCCTTTCACTCACTTCCTTCTTCACTCACTAATTCACTCTATTAATTTACTTCGCTTCATTTTTCACTGACTCGCTTCCTTCTCCATTAAATAACTCACTGACTCACTTCATTCACTCACTCTCTTCCTCCATTCACGTATTCACTCCCTCTCTTCAGAGTTCCTTCCCGCCTTTCTTCATTCGTTCATTCATCCACTTTCTTACTTAGCCACGCCCCTCCTACGTCTGTACTCATTTATTTATTCATTCCACATTTATAGAATTAGTGAAAATTGAGTCATTGATACATTGTTTCATTAATTGAGTTAGGCCTAATTATTTATTACACTGATTTGTCAATACTAGCAAAAGAATAAAAGTCACTGAAGGACATTGAATAATTTTATTACTTTAATTAGCTCAATAAAACCAATTTGTTCTATTGTTATTTTCAAATATAAATTAATTATTTAAATTCATTCACTCACTTGATTAATTTCTTTGTTTCATATTATTAATTAATTAATTATCTCCATTCAATAACAAAGTCATTATCCTATCTGAACCGTTGAGATGTGAACAAATCTTAATAGCAGAATTTTGTCGTCATGTACTGCAGACCATATTCAAATCGGTGTAATTTAAAGGTCTTAATTTGTTATTATTTTGTGAGTGCATACTGTAATTCTGGTAGTTGTTGCATTTTCACACTTAAATGATGAAATAAATGACGGAATAGAATCAGAAAATGTGTATAGACTAAATTTATCTTTCAATTTTCACATTAATTTCCTGCCACTTATGCATGCAGATGTCACCGAAGGCTCGTAACGTCCGAGGTACAAGGTTGTTTGTCATTCCTCTGCCTCACGCGGAAGACATCGACTGGCTTCGACGTATGAATGCAAATTTAGCCGCAAGGATAAGCACAGAGAAAAGTGTAACGCTTCTCATTTGTAGCATATTTACTTGCAGAAACTTTTATAATTAAATAATATGATATAAAATTGTATTTTACAAAATTTGTAACCACAAATTTTTTTTCTGCTTTACCGTATTAATATTTCCCCTGCTATATCTTCTTCTTCCCCATTCAAATAAATAAATAAATAAATAAATAAATAAATAAATAAATAAATAAATAAATAAATAAATAAATAAATAAATAAATAAATAAATAAATAAATAAATAAATAAATAAATAAATAAATAAATAAATAAATAAATAAATAAATAAATAAATAAATAAATAAATAAATAAATAAATAAATAAATAAATAAATAAATAAATAAGTAAGTAAGTAAATAAGTAAATAAATAAATAAGTAAAAAGTAAGTAAATAAATAAATAAGTAAATAAATAAATACATAAATAAATAAATAAGTAAATAAATAAATAAGTAAATAAATAAATAAGTAAATAAATAAGTAAGTAAATAAATAAGTAAATAAATAAATAAGTAAATAAATAAATAAGTAAATAAATAAATAAGTAAATAAATAAATAAGTAAACAAGTAAATAAATAAGCAAATAAGTAAATAAATAAATAAATAAATAAGCAAATAAATAAGTAAATAAATAAATAAATAAGCAAATAAATAAGTAAATAAATAAATAAATAAGTAAATAAATAAGTAAATAAATAAGTAAATAAATAAGTAAATAAATAAATACATAAATAAATAAATAAATAAATAAATAAATAAATAAATAAATAAATAAGTAAGTAAATATGTAAGTAAATAAGTAAGTAAATATGTAAGTAAATAAGTAAGTAAATAAATAAATAAATAAGTAAATAAATAAATAAATAAATAAATAAGTAAATAATTAAGTAAATAAATAAATAAATAAGTAAATAAATAAGTAAATAAATAAGTAAATAAATAAATAAGTAAATAAATAAATAAATAAATAAGTAAATAAATAAGTAAGTAAATAAATAAGTAAATAAATAAGTAAGTAAATAAATAAGTAAGTAAGTAAATTAATAAAAAGTAAGTAAATAAATAAGTAAATAAATAAGTAGGTAAATAAATAAGTAAGTAAATAAATAATTAAGTAATAAATAAATAAGTAAATAGGTAAGTAATTAAGTGTGTAAATAAATAAATAAATAAATAAATAAATAAATAAATGTGTAAGTAAATAAATAAATGAGTAATTAAGTAAATAAATAAATCATTATTATTATTATTGTTTATATTTCTTTCACGTGTTTCATTAGTTCTTCTTTTCCTTCTTCTGTTTCTTGTCCATTTTATTAATTAGCATATACTGTGGGCTAAGTATTTTCTTCGTATTACTACACTTTTTCATGTCTACTTCTTCTATCCTTGTCTCCTCTTTTCCCTCAGATGTTTCAAATTTCTTGGCATCATTGCTGATAGCATAGCCTAGTTACGTGGAAAGATTAGATTGATCTAGTTTGTAAACTATTATTAATTAATCATATTTCTTTTACGAAATCTAAAAGTACGTGTTCCCAAGAAGTACATTCATTCACTCCTAGTTATCTGCCAAAAGGCAGGTATCTCACTGCAAATCCAGTATTCTTCAATGTTTCTATTTCCCGTCTCCTTTAAGTATCCACATATGATCCATATATATATATATATATATATATATATATTTTTTTTTTTTTCTGCCCCGAACTTTCTTCCTGTACACCATTCCTTCCTATAAATCCTTCAGTAGGCAATGTCTTCTTAACCAGTGACCCAGGCAATTTATTTTTCTCTTCATGATCAGTTTCAGCATTATTCTTTCTTCACCCACTCCCCATAGTACAGGTTTATCACGCACTTTATCCATTCCTCACGCTTTATCCTTCTCCATATCCACATTTGAAATACTTCCAGTCGTTTCTCTTCACATCGTCGTAATGTCAATGTTTTTGCCACAAATAATGCCACATTCGACATAAACACTTCATTAGTCTCTTCCTTAGTTCTTTTTTTCAGCGGTACAAACAAGCTGCTTCTTTTACTAAAAGCTTTCTTTGCCACTGCTATCCGTCTTTTGATTTCCTGGTAGAAGCTCATGTTACTACTTATAGTACACCCCAATTATGTGAAGCTGTTAACTTGTCATATTGTCTCATTTCACATTCACACGTTTACCTTCTTTATTTTTCTTCCGATAACCATGGTCTTCGTCTTGTTTGCATTTATCTTAATCTTCTACTCCTCACAGCTGTTATTCAACTCCACTAGCATATCCCTTAGTGGCACCTGCACTTATGTTAAGAAAATCTTATCATCAGCAAACTTTGTGCACTTTATTCTTCTTCCTCCTCCTAATACCGGTATTATCCCTTCCATGTTCTGAAAACAGTTCTTTACAGATATTAGAGTTGTTTATTTCTCATATTTACATAGTATTCTTTCATATGGTCTAGGCTATTGTTTGGGGCAATAGTATGTCTACTCATATTAACAAGATCCTCATAGTATAAGAAAGCTATTACAATAATAAATAACTCGTCAAAGAAGATATGTAACAAATTGCTATTAACTATATTAATGAAAATAATAATGACTGTAACTTCTCAGTAAATATTAATCAAACTTTATATTTCGTTAAAGATAATCTTCATATATGTTAACATTTAGGAGTGGTATTCATTCTCGTGGTACTAGACAATGTGATTTCTTTCATATATTATCTAAATGCAAAGATATAAAAGTGAATGAAATAGGAAATGCAAAGATATAAAAGTAAATGAAATAGTATGCAACGGAATGTACTTCATAGTAGACGTCAATGAAAGGTAAATACATCGCAAAACATTTCATAACTCCCTCAGTTTGTGAAATTTGGATATGATGCATATAATGTGTGAAACACGTATGACAGTTTTCATGAAAATTGAACAGGTATTTTGAAGAAGACTGGCTTAAAGAATTTTAACAAATAGGCCTTAATATTCTTCCAAAAATTACAACAACTAAGTGAAATGTTGTACACTCTCACTTCATATTAATCAAGTAATCTCTTGTCAGGATTTTTTTTCTGTGACACTTGATTTGTCTTATAAGAAAATATAAAAATAATTTTCCAAAAATTATTTGTTCTCAGCAAAAATAAATTTTGTGCAAATTAAAAAATGTAACACTATGAAGATTTGCCTGAAATTAAGCATATAGAACCTGGCGAATAGGGGCGTGGTTTCAAGTAGCTTTGGAGTGAGCTGATGCATTCCTTTTGTATTCTTCACAGGGCCGGTGAGGTGAGTCCCGTATAATAAGTGTATCCGAATGGAATGAATTGGAATAAGCTGAAACTGATCAAAATGAATATGGTAGCAAGGTGTGAAGTGAAATGGAATATAATAAAGTCGAGTATGTGATACAAAAAATAATGTAGTAAAGTGAAACAAAATAGACATTTAGTTTAAAATGAATGACATAATTTAAAGAAATGACACAATGAAATGAAGTATGAAAATGTAATGAAACAAACTGCAATAGCTATAAATAACTTGAATAGGATGGAATGGAATAGGAAATAATAATCTATGGAATGCGTTACGCTTCCAGCCATCTGCTTGTCAAACAGATTTCTCAAGAAGTTTGAGGTTAGGTTATCATGCATAACAAAGATCGCGGCACTTGTGTCAGTTTTGCGCGCAGAGCGCCGTCTTGATAGGAGTGTACTGCAGCGCTGAAGAAACGAATTTAATTAGGCGTGGGATGGGAGCCCCGGACAGAGACGGAGGGAGGGCGCATTTCCATGAGCAAGACAAAGACGGGATCTCTCACAATTAGCTCTAATGTAGTCCATTTTCTTTTTATCACTCTCAAACAGATTTTTTTTATCACTGCAATGTAATAAGGGGGATTTATATAATTAAGTGGGAGGGGAAGTTAGAAGGAAGAAGGCGGAGGAAGCGTTTAACTTAAACTTACATTCATTTAGCAGCTTTTCTTAGAACGAGAGTGACTTTTAATTCACAACAGAAACATTCGTTTAGGTAATACCACATTCACGAAGCTCAATACGTAGGGAATATGCATCCATAGATAGTTGCTAACCACTAGGATCGCTACTGTCGCCTGATTACAAACAATGCGAAATAGTACCGGCATAGTCTATTGTTCCTAGTACCCTCAACAACTCAAGCTTCTTGACTGTATATACTAGACTGTGGTAATACCCGTGATTGTGACTTCCAGAATTAAAATTCATTTACTCAATTGTCATTTTTCTTGTGATGATTCTGAACTAACACAAATATTCCGGATTTATGAGGCTCTGTGATCATGTGGTTAGCATGGTGTAAAAATATCATTAAAATGAAACAGTTCAAATAAAGCATAAGTGGCGTCATAAAACCCGATAGTTAAAAAAAAAGGGTGTCTCCACTAACTTTTTTTTTTCTCGAGTCGTAATCCAAAATTCAGTTGGAGCTGAAGTGCTATCCAATTTAACATTCCTCAAATTCCTCCATAGAGCTTTTATTAGCGGAAATTTTAACACATTTTGAAAATAGATCACCAGTTAATGCGAGATTCTTTGATGTCACCAAAGCTTTCGATTACGTTGATCACAATTTGATTTGATGTAAATTACAATTCTATGGTATTCGAGAGAAGATACTGAATATTTTAGAACTATTTAGAGTCTCACCTGTACACATTATGGTGTTCCACAAGGCTCAGTAATAGGTTCACTACTATTCTTAATAGCAATTAGTGACTTCCTGAATTTATTAAAGCTGAAACAATTATGTATGCCGATGACACTACTTCCTATGTTCTAGCTCTGCTCTGAATGAACTACATGCTCTTACCAACGATATTCTATCACAGATGGCTTTATGGTTTGAATAGAATTATTTTTGGCTTAATCAAGAAAAGACTATCAACATATCTTTTAGCCTAAATCAGCAAACAAATAAGGACAACAGTCAAAACTATACAGCATTTCTAGGACTTTTAAAGACTCTAGTTCAACATGGGAAAAGCATATCGAATATACCCATATATACAGGGATTTACCGTCCTTTACGGAACTTATTTCTGAAGACATTTTGAGCAAAAAATGTCATATAAACATAGTTCCTATTCTCAATATTTTCAGAGTTACACTAATTTAAAGTTGTTTATAAAATATGTTTTTTCTTTAGTTTGAAGGTAAAAGAATAATACAAATAGAGAATGAACCATTCAGAAGTATCATTTCTTTAACTGGCAAGTATTATGAAGCTAATATTGTGCTGTGAACTCCTTAGTTGCCTCATACAGACATCTTTTTCTACTTTAACTAGAAAATTACATCATTCTTACGCACTTATCATAACAATTATTACAAATCACACCACTTCCACCGACTTAATTATTTGCAGTTCAATTTTGCATTGTAATTTACAGTCTTGGGAGAGTTTACAACAGGCGTCGTCAGCACAGGGCACGCTGGGGCTAGTCTCTCTTACCCGCGGAAAACGCAGTGCAGTAGGGTGCACTCCGTAGCTGCTAGCGGGTATGCTCTCTATCTCTCTCTGTTGCACGACAGTGCACACGGGACAGCACCGTGTACCCTTTGCACATTTTAACGAGTGCTGACGACCACTGGTTTACAACACATTTTAAAAAATGTCGCCGTCAGCTTGAGTACTCTTAGCCGCACGCTTGTGAACGGCACTCGTCGCTCTACGTAACTGCATACGGCTATCTTTAATTTCCGTAGCGCCCGCGCTGGCTGCTGACTGCACGCTGACCAAGATCACGCGTTCACAGCAATGCGTTCCAATAACGAAACGTAACTCTGTAAATATTGAGAATAGGGCCCATGTTTATATAATATTTTTTGCTCAGAATGTCTTCGGAAATAGCTCCGTAAAGGACGGTAAATCCTCGTGAATCACTCTGTATATATATATATATATATATATATATATATATATATATATATATATGCACAAACTTAATTCATTGGCACGCATTTTATTTTTTCAATCCACTTTACATCGTGTTATGCGTGAAATATCAAAGACCGGCTCGAGACTTGATCACCACAGTCTTAGATATTGATTTTATGATATGATATAGTTAAGCCACCCAGACTGCCTTAAAATTTGTTATTTTAATGTTTACCTCATTTTAAAATTATATTCATTCTCAATTTTCTGCCCAAGGGCAGGCCTTTCACTGTAAACCCAGCATTCTTTATTCCTTGCTATTTTCCACAAATGATCTATATAATATATTATCTCAATGTTGTCTATCATCTGTTATCTTCTTCTGCTCCGAACTTTTCCCCCGTTCACCATTCCTTCCAGTAGACAGTTTTTCTTAGCCAGTGACGAGTCATTTTATTTTTCTCTTCTTGATCAGCTTCAGCATCATTCTTTCTTCACCCACTCTTTCCAACACAGCTTCGTTTCTTATTGTGTCTGTCCATTGGACACGCGCCATCCTTCTCCATAGGCTATCTTATTTCAAATTCTTCTAGTCGTTTTTCTTCACTTCGTTGTAATGCCCATATTCCTACTTCATACAATGCTACACTACATACAAAGCACTTCACTAATCTTTTCCTTAGCTCTTTTTCCAGGAGATTCTGCTTTTATTATCAAAAGCTTACTTAGCTAAAATATTGTAAAAATTGTAAAAAATTGTAGAAAATTACAAAATTATAAAACTGTAAAAATTGTAAAATATTGTAAAATGTAAAAATTTGTAAACATTGTAATTGTAATATTGTAAAATTTTGACTTGTTCCAAATCTTAAAGCTTCATTGCTAATGTAAGAGCTATGAAATATAATATAATAAATGAAATGAAATGAAATATCCTCCTTTCACTTCCTGGCAGCAGCTCATTTTACTACTTACAGTACACCCCAAGTATTTGAACTTGTCCATTTGTTCTACTGCCTTATTTCGAATTCGTACGTTTACCTTCTTTATTTTTCTTTCGATAACCATGGTGTTCGTCTTGTTCGCATTTATCTTCCCTCAGTATCATCTCCTTGTTATCATTTATTTGTTCTGCTACATATGACTGTAAGAATTTGTTGCATAGCTACTTCGTGCTAAATTTGCTGAAAAACTTAATTTGATATATTATGTATGTATGTATTTATTCACACTGCAATGGGTATATACCCGGTGGCAGTGGTAACTAATTACACCCAATAAAGACAATAATAAACACAATTAATAAAAAATACAATTAATAATAATACTAATAATTAATACTAACAATAATTAATAATAATACTAATAATTAATACTAACAATAATTAATAAAAATACAGTAATAATAATAATAATAATAATAATAATAACAGGGAACATCCTAAATTAAATTAAGCACGATCAGTTAAAATAACATTTAAAGTAAATCTAATTTGTACCTTAAACCTATGTTCGAACTGAAACCCACGAGTATTAAATGTTCATATCTGCACAAGTACCTTTCAACACTACACTCATTTCGCTGTCAACTCACTCACTGCACTGGAACTACGACACATTTCACTGATTCTATCCTGATTTCACTAACACTTCAAAAACATTTCACTGATCAAATACTTTGCACTGCCACTATAAACTATAAAGCTTCACTGACAGGAACACGTTTCATTTACTCAACACACTTCACTGACACAACATCATTCTTCACTGATAGAACACTTCAATAACAAAATATCAATTACACCATTTAAATACTATGTATAATTATCGTCTATTAGTAAAGTCCTTAAGCCTATTTTTAAATACATTTTTGGTTGTTGGTAAAGCCTTTAGTAAGTCTGCAGGTAAAGCATTCCAGTCCCTGATAGTACGATTGAGAAAAGAAAACTTTCCAGTGTCCGTCCTCTGTCTTCTTTCCCTCAATTTATATGAGTGGTCATTCCTTGAAGAGTAATTTGGCGCCTGCAATCTATTTTTTATTTCTCTCCAGGCAGGCTCACCTCTGTATGTTTTGAACAGTGCACATAATCGAATTCGCGTTCTCCTGTCCGTGAGTGTGTCCCATTTTAATGGTGAATTTTTCCGACAATACTTGAGAGCCCGTTTTTGAATCTTTTCCAGTGTCTTAATATGTTCTAGTCTGTAAGGATCCCAACATGCAGCACCATATTCCATTACTGGACGTACTTGTGATTTATATGCAATCTCTTTGGATTTATCAGAGCCTTTTGTTAGTACCCTTATCACAAAGTGTAACGCTCTCCATGCTTTTCCCGCTGTGTCTCTAACGTGTTCCCCCCAGCCGAGATAGCTGCTAAATGTTATTCCGAGATATTTACATTTGTTA
Organism: Periplaneta americana; assembly: GCF_040183065.1. Classification (NCBI taxonomy): domain Eukaryota; kingdom Metazoa; phylum Arthropoda; class Insecta; order Blattodea; family Blattidae; genus Periplaneta; species Periplaneta americana. The sequence goes on from NC_091117.1 coordinate 30,135,461, forward strand.
ACTTCCGGAATGGTTTCACCCCCTAACGTATACGATGCGATTATGATAATCCACGAAAACACGTGATTCCTCATAGTTTTGCTGGCAAGTTCTTAGATAATGCAAAAAGTATCACATATGATGAAGGGATCCATGTGGAAAATTTATTAGTCGGGCTATGATAATTATTTCGTCATGAGAGCAATCAATACAGAACAAGGAGCACGCCGTTAAGCTTATCGATATCAAGGACTAGTTGACCTCAATTACCACAAATAAGTACATTATTTTTGTTTCCTGCTTTGGAAGCTAATCGACTAGAAGTCCACTTTGTCAGACATAATTTCACTAAAGAAAATGATGAAATTTCTGTATTTATTGCTACAGAAGACAAATAGCTTTACTTGACATGATAAGTGACGTAACAGAGAGATTACAAACAAAATAGCACAACAGCAGCTTTATAGTGCTGTTAGTTTAGTCTGTGTTTTGAAATTTGATATAAAAATTGTGCTGCTGGGCTATATACATTTTACTAAATGGAAGAACTTTAATTATACAGATTATAGCATATTGCGACATTTCTTTTTTTGACCTTTTCAATAGAGAATATTGTTTTTATATTATTACATTCAACTCTGACAGTAAACGTTAACAGATAATGTTTATTTAACGAGTTTACTCAAGATTTGTCTGTAGTTAAAAACAAAGCAGGCTATAAATAAAAACTAGATAGTGAATAATAAAAGGAATAAATTAATGTATACCGTAATTTTATTATAGTTCAGATTAAAAAGTGTATGTATGATAATACTTTCTTGTATTAAATTCTAACGTACCTTGTTTACATGTTTCAACCAAAAAGCCAGAAACTAAACACACTAGAACAATATGAAATATACAGACACACGAAAACACACCCCAACGAAATTCTCAACACACAACTCAATTTCAGAACACACACACTTTTTGACTCTACACTATACCACACGAACGCACCCTCACAGGAAACAGAACAAGAGGCGCCAAGACCAACTACGACCAGTTCTGAGGATGACCCATAAATAGGTCGAAACATGTAAACAAGGTACGTTAAAATTTAACACAAGAAAGTCTTATCATATAATATATTCCGAAGTGATACAGTGCTAAAAGTTGTGTAATCAAGATGTACCATATTAAGAAGTGTACCATGAAACTGGCCCTAACAACAATAAGTTAGTAAATGAATAACTACTCGTACATAAATGATTGAGGGACAAAGTTTAATAACTAAATATTAAAAAAGAAGCGAATAATACACAGTGGGACCAGAGAAAAAAAAAAAGGCAAAAAATTATAAATACAGTACTCTATTTTCGGGAATACGTAACATTAATTTATAATGAATACACTGTTGACTTTAAAGATGAGAGGACTTTTTATTATGTTGTTTGAGGCTCAATTAAAATCTTATGGAGGTCAATACACAATGATGCGAAAAATGTGATTTTTGAAGACAATTTACTACTTCAAAATGCAGAAACTGAATGTTGGTAAAAATTAATAATAATTAATTATCTTTCAAATAATAAAAATTAAAAATGATGCTATATGTGACTGCCATTAGCCCGTACAACCATTTGTAGGCGTCTTCTCCATTGTCCAATAGCACTCGATATCTGTTTTTGATCAAGCCGGTCCCAACATTCAAGAAGGCGTTGTCTTAAATGTTCAATATTACGAATTCTTGTTTTGTAGTAAACTGCTGTTTGTAATTGGCCCCATACAAAATAGTCCATAGGAATAAGATCTCGTTTGAAACTCCAGAGGAAACTATCAGAGAATCTGAGAAATGCGATCTTTCACGCAATAATCTCTCAGGAGGGATATCACGTCCATATTTTGCTAATCAATCGTCGTATACTTGAAACAAACCATTCTAGCTGAGCGTAGTTCCTTACAATTTGACGGGCAGATAAATTACCATATTGGTGCAAATGTTTAATGAAAATCTTGTTCCGTAGTATGACAACAAACTTCCATCGTAATTGTGGTCGTTCTAAATTTCCAAGATTAACATCCGTAAGTTAACACTGCTTTTATGATAGATTTATATATTCCTCGTGTTTTTTTGTCTTTAAATTTTTATTATTATAAATTGTAGGCTTACTGTTTGGACATCCAGAAAATTTTTTACGGTGTCTGCTTAGTGGATCTGTGAATCATCTGTGATTTTGTTGCTGCTGTTGATCTCTATGCCTAAGTATTTAAGTACAACGAATTTTGACAAAAAAAAAAAAAATGAAATTTTTGTTTTTATCGTTTATCGATAGTTTAATATGTGTAAAATGATAATATGATTTTATTTCTTGTAATTGTAGCTTTTAGCCCTATGTCCAGCAAAAATATTGTAGTAATTCTTAATGCAAAAAATGTTATCAATGAACAATTTTTTCTTGTCAACCGTTCATTGGAATTTTAAATTTATTTAGCCGGTTGTATACATAAAAGTATATTACATATTTCCTATTTTTTTCTACATTTGTATCTTTTATCACTTGTGAGAAATTTAACATTGCAAGATATGGAAACTTTGACACCATTTTTCTGCACTTTCTTATTTTTTGTGACATTGGTACATTTTTCTCAGAAGGCTGAAATTAATATACAGTAGGCCATCAATATGAAGACATTTTACACAGTAGGTAAAAAAAAATAAGTTTATTTTTATCTCTAGAAAAAATAAAAATATAATTCGCAATAATTCTTAATGCAAAAAATGTTATCAATGAAATGTTTTTTTTTTGCCAACCATTCAATGGAATTTTAAATTTATTTAACCGGTTGTATACATAAAAGTATGTTACATATGCCATATTTTATCTACATTTGTATCTTTTATAACTTCTGAGAAAGATATATCCAAAATTGAGGAATTTAACATTGTAAGATATGGAATTACAGACTCCTCTTAAATGTCATGACTTACTCTATTTCTAGTTTAACACGACTTGGGTACTTGAAAATTACCATTGACTTGGTTCTGTTTATGGAAATTTTGATATCTTTTGTTGCAGTGTACAGTACGATTATTTAGTCCTGACAATCGCTGGAGATGTACGCCTGGGACATGCGAGTCCATTTAGTTACGCCAAGGGGTGTTTGGGTTATTCACTCGCTTGCCTTCGGAGCGATCGGATGTCATGCGTGCGGTAGAGCGGTATGTTTCCAGTACAATAGGGATATCCTGAACTAGCACCAACAAATAGCGCACGTGTACTTTGAGGGATGCGCTTTGCGTGTGCATTTGTTTTCCGGTATATAAACATTTAATGATTTACGTAGTGTATTAGTACATTAAATACACTTAAAAACAACTGAAGATGTCAAATTTTTGTTGTGTTCCTATATGTAAAAGCCAGGGAAAGCCTTTTGTCTTCATTCAGGTCCCGAAATATTCTGAATATATGCTTTGAACCTTATTTAACTAATTAAATTGCGCCTCGAAAGTGCTAGCTATTAAACAAAGTAATTACTTCAAATAAGGAATTGCTGGCTACAATTTCATTTTGGAAGAGAGAAAAGAAAAATTAATGAAAACATATGCAACCTCGACAGCAAGCTATGTTAGCTTTGATTATATTCAGTACTTCTTGGAGTCTCCGAAGTTTACGCCAGAATTTTACGCCTGCTGTAAACTCTCGATTAACTGGGATGTTTATTATGCAGGACGATCCATAGTGAAATCCATTTCGTGAACAATGTTATAATGTGCTGTAGACTAACTATTAAAACCATCTTTTTATTTCAAATTTTGAAAATCATCGTCCATAGTATTCAAAACTGCATGTTCTGAGCCTACAAAACACAGGAATAATCGTGATACTACTCCAATCATATTATATCATATTATCAAACATTGCATTTGATCTTTTTGGAACTAGAGAAAAAAATAGGAGGAATTCAATCTCGATAGTCCCTTCCCTATAAAAAAAACACATTGGTGACTGCAAATCCTGTTTCTAGCGTACGGTACTTACAATACTAATGAATAAAGAGGTAATATTCACCTTTGACAAAGTTCCTAAATTATTTATTTATTATTTTTTATTAGCGCACCTCGTTCTCAAAGTTCTCGTTTAGGTTCATGAACATTCAATTTACTCGTATCTATATTCTGCATACTGAAGATTTCCTCATCCATCTCTTAAGGGGAATCGCTCAGTATTATACAAGTTCACGCTATTATTTATTGCAAATTAATTAATTATGAGGTAAGAAAATACTGAATTATATTAAATTATACTGGGTTATACAAAATAATTATAAATATAATTTTGACACGCACAGAAAACCAACAAATGGGAGAACGTAATTAACTGTAGCATATGACATAATGTAGCCCTACAACATGTTGTGCCGCATGGAACGCTCCTGCCATCTAACGGTAAAACTTCGCATAAGATATCCCTAGTAAGCTGTACTGCATTCCTTTACCGACCGCTCGCCCTTATTTCTACTCCGGAACTCCTCCTATTCTTCTCTTTTGCGTCGCTGAGCTGTCAGAACTAAATAATCGGTCTGTAATTTTCGTTGAGTTTTTCACGAATGGTACGCTCAAAAACGTTCCAAGTTAAAACCGGTGAAATAACTCAGTGCTTGAATGCTGATTATGACAGTGAAAATTACAGTAAGCAAAACAATCAACTAATTATTAATAGACATTACGGGCTGGAGCAGCGACGTTGAACAGAACTAATAAAGTAGCGTGTAAGGAAAGTAGCCGCATTGTCTTCCAAGAGGTTGTTGTCGGTATTTAGTGAGTGTTGTAACAGAGACAATAACTTGTTTGAGGGGTTCGGCATTCTCCTTTTCTTTGCAAGGCGGAATTACTGTTTTCAATCAGTCAGGAATGTCTCGGGGACTTGCACCGCTCTACAGAGAGGTAGGCTGCCCGCCTGCCAGGTCCGCACATTGCCAATTAGTGGATCACTCCCCACTCCCTTGTATTGCCCTTTTCCCGTGCAAGATCCAGTGCCGAATCCGCTACTGAAGACTTTTATTTCTCACAAGGAAAATATTAACGAGCTTATTTTTTTTTATCTATTTTGTTTATTTAGCACATTACACTTGAGCTACATTAGGCATTGTAGCCCGAAAGAGCAGAAGCTCGTGCTCGGGCGCAGTTCAGATCAGTTACTTACTTACTTACTTACTTACTTACTTACTGGTTTTTAAGGAACCCGGAGGTTCATTGCCGCCCTCACATAAGCCCCCCACTGGTCCCTATCTTGAGCAAGATTAATCCAGTCTCTAACATCATATCCCACCTTCCTCAAAACCAATTTTAATATTATCTTCCCATCTACGTCCCGGCCTCCCCAAAGGTCTTTTTTCCTCTGGTCTCCCAACTAACACTCTATATACATTTCTGGATTCGTACATACTTGCTACATGCCCTGCCCATCTCACACGTCTGGATTTAATGTTCCTAATTATGTCAGGTGAAGAATACAATACGTGCAGTTCTGCGTTGTGTAACTTTCTCCATTCTCCTTAACTTCATCCCTCTTAGCCCCTAATATTTTCCTAAGCACCTTATTCTCAAACACCCTTAACCTATGTTCCTCTCTCAAAGTGAGAGTCCAAGTTTCACAACTATAAAGAACAACCGGTAATATAACTGTTTTATAAATTCTAACTTTCAGATTTTTTGACAACAGACTGGATAATAAAAGCTTCTCAACCGAATAATAACAGGCATTTCCCATATTTATTCTGTGTTTAATTTCCTCCCGAGTATCATTTATATTTGTTACTGTTGCTCCCAGGTATTTGAATTTTTCCACCTCTTCAAAGGATAAATTTCCAATTTTTATATTTCTATTTCGTACAATATTCTCGTCACGAGACATAATCATATACTTTGTCTTTTCGGGATTTACTTCCAAACCTATCTCTTTACTTGCTTCAAGTAAAATTCCCGTGTTTTCCCTAATCGTTTGTGGATTTTCTCCTAACATATTCACGTCATCCGCATAGACAAGCAGCCTATGTAACCTGTTCAATTCCAAACCCTCTCTGTTATCCCGGACTTTCCTAATGGCATACTCTAGAGCAAAGTTAAAAAGTAAAGGTGATATTGCATCTCCTTACTTTAGCCCGCAGTGAATTGGAAAAGCATCAAATAGAATCTGGCCTACACGGACTCTGCTGTAGTTTTCATTGAGACACATTTTAATAATCGAACTTTTCTGTGGAATGCCAAATTCAATGAGAATATTATATAAAACTTCTCTCTTAACCGAGTCATATGCCTTTTTCAAATCTATGAATAACTGATGCACTGTACCCTTATACTCCCTTTTTTTCTCCATTATCCGTCGAATACAAAATATCTGATCAATAGTCGATCTATTACGCCCAAAATCACACTTATGATCCCCAATAATTTCATCTACATATGGAGTTAAACTTCTCAAAAGAATATTGCGCAACATTTTGTACGACGTCAACAAAAGTGATATTCCTCGAAAGTTACTACAGTTAGTCTTGTCCCCCTTCTTAAAGATAGATACGGTTATGGACTTCTTCCATTGTTCTGGTACAATTTCCTTTTCCCAAATAGCAAGTACAAGCTTATACATTTCGTTAGATAATGCGCTTCCACCCTCTTGTATTAATTCTGCTGGAATTTGATCGATACCTGGAGACATAATTTTTCAGATTTTCTATCGCAATTTCGAATTCAGAATGTGTGGGTTCGAGTATGAGTGGCTCAGCATTTTGTATTTCAATCTCGTCCCGATCATTTCTATTTGGCCTATGTATATTTAGTAGTTACCCAAAATAATTTTTCTATATGTTCAGGATTGAATGAGAGTCTGCAAGTAAGTCACAATTCTCATCCTTGATCACGTTTACCCTTGCCTGATATCTGTTCTTAAATTCCTTCATTACCTTATATAAATATCTAATCTTTTTATATTTACTATTTGTTTCTACCTCATTCAGTTTTTCCTTCAAGTAATCTCTCTTTTTATTCCTAAGTATACGATTTTCTTCCTGTCTTTTGTTGAAATAAATATCTCTATTCGCCTCAACTGGATCCTGTAAGAATTTCAATTTTGCCTGTTTCCTTCTTTCTACTACCATGCAACTACATAAATAGATAGATAGATAGATAGATAGATAGATAGATAGATAGATAGATAGATAGATAGATAGATAGATAGGTAGGTAGGTAGGTAGGTAGGTAGGTAGGTAGGTAGGTAGGTAGGTAGATAGATAGATAGATAGATAGATAGATAGATAGATAGATAGATAGATAGATAGATAGATAGATAGATAGATAAAGAAATTAATTAAAAGGCCTACATAATGAAATAAATAAATAGGCCTACATAATGAAATAAATAAATAGGCCTACATAATGAAACAAATAAATAAGCCTACACAATGAAATTAAAAGTACGCTTACATAATGAAATAAATAAATAAATAGGCTTATATAATTAAATAAATAAATAGGCTTATATAATTAAATAAATAAATAGGCTTATATAATTAAATAAATAAATAGGCTTATATAATTAAATAAATAAATAGGCTTATATAATTAAATAAATAAATAGGCTTATATAATTAAATAAATAAATAGATGTATATAATGAAATAAATAAATTATACAGCAATAATAAAATTAATAATACCGCAATAATGAGAGGATTCATGGAGAATGTTCGTGGAAAGATAAGGAAAAAAAGGGAAGAACCCCAATAAAATCCTGCCAGGCTTGATTTCGTTCACCACGAATATCATATTCTATGAAGCCGGGGATTGAACTCGAGTTCGTTTGCACGAGTCTGAAGCAGTAGCCGTGAGTCACCAAGGAGTCAAGGATTCAGATTGTTATTTGAATTGATGATCACAAAAGATGATGAGGGTTTGAATATAATTTCAGTATTCTGCAGTATGCTTTCCTGCAGTACAATGAAGAGCTTTACCTCTACATCCGCATGGTACAGCTCCCGGCTTCGTTTCGTAGGGCTAATCAACCGTAAAATGAAGAAATTAAGTAAAGAAAACTTTTTTTCTTTTTTTAGATATGATGCTTCCCTTGCTAGTTTATCACAACCCCAATGCCACTTTTCTTGCTGTACCCTAATTTTTCATCGACATCGAAACAAGCTGGATGCACCCTTGCGCCTTCCGAGGACAAAGAGAAGCCTATCACAGATAACAGCGGATGCCTTATTAATACAGCAAGGAGAAAAAGAGGCTAAAATCGGGCCGTTGAATGATGATCCCAGTGCCGAGATGTTTACAATGGAAATGCGATCATTTGTGTTATTGCTTTATTAGAAATCTAGATATCTAGCAGTAAAAATCTCTGATTAACCGTTAAGTTATTAAAATGATTCCCGGACATATACCCGAAGCCAATCACCCGATTGGACATTTTCCCGAATCCTATTTCCCGAATTACCTTCCCCCGAAACTCTTTTCTAGCCAACGACAAATTCCAGAAAACTAATAACCCCGAAAATCTTCTAAAATACATTGAATACGAAGAAATAAAAATTCGGATGATGTTTTCTTACTAGAATTTTTTTTTCCGTTGTTGGTAACTCTATAGCATCTATTAGATGCTTTATGGTTGTGCTAACAGATGGAGTTACTTGTCAACAATGTGACGCTGAAACGTGTGTTCAGGTTACTGCCCAGCGACAGTCCTGACGTATTTTTATATTGTGATGATTGGTTAATTTTATATTAACCCGGCACACTCACAATCACACTCACATTCATACAAATTTCCAGACTCTAGACACCCAGGGAATTCCTCTTCTTAACTAGAATTTGAAAACGGTTATGTCACCCCTCACTTACATTGCTATTGCGGTGAATATTTTCCAATTCGAATTGTGCTCGATACCAGCAAATGCTGAGCAACTTTCGGTGCTGGACCCCGGACTCATTTCACCTGCATTATCACCTTCATCTCATTCAGACGCTAAATAACCTAGATGTTGATACAGCGTCGTAAAATAACCCAATAAAAAATTGTGCTCGCTCCAGTGGCGGGTTTTCAAGGGAGGCAAGGGAGGCCGTACCTCTCCTAATATTTTACCAGAATACAGTATGAGAATATTAATTCCAGCTGAATTAAGATCAGTAAGTTATAGCAAATAACGGACATTTTTTCTTTTATAGGATTAATTTTACTATTCACTATGACCAAGATGTAAGTTACGTTAAGTCGACCACATCCAGTTGGTGATGCCCGCTTTATACTGTAGATAGTACAAATAATTCATACCGAAAAATAACAGATAGCGCTGTAACCTGTATAGTCGACATTAGCACCCTAGCAGCCTGCAGTGTCTTCTATGCGAGAGACGGAGAGAGGAGACAGATACATAACTCTACTCCCCGGTAACCATGACAACAGAACTTCAACCAATAAAATAGCTGGTCAGCGGAGTGTTTTAACTTAACTAGAACATGCGAGGGGAGCTGAATTTGGAGACGTCCTACCCACCGCTGACAACTGTACTGCTAGTCACGGCTGCTTTCGGCTTGCATTGTCAAGCTCTTTTCTTTCTTTCTTTCTTTCTTTCTTTCTTTCTTTCCTTCTTTCTTTCTTTCTTTCTTTCTTTCTTTCTTTCTTTCTTTCTTTCTTTCTTTCTTTCTTTCTTTCATTCTTTCTTTCTTTCTTTCTTTCTTTCTTTCTTTCTTTCTTTCTTCTTGGTTTTAGAAAATTGAGTCACGTGTTGTTAGTTTTCTCTCCCTGCGTAAAAGTTTTCTTTTATGTTGGTAGATTTTCCTCTTGTTTGTGTGTGTTCCTGTTATTTTTTTCTTTTGTATTACGAGATATATTTATTTATACAGTATATTAAATATTTCGAGTGTTTAGAAACAAATGCCGTAATGACCAGGTCCCAGAATCTTAGGTCCGAACTAATTTTATTACTATCTCGTTACTCTCGAAATATTGCTTTTCTTATTCGTTTTATGCAGCAACGAGTAACATTCTTAAATGTAATATGACCTAAAAAGACCTAATTCGTAGGTTAGGACTTAAAATGGCCTATAGAGACCTAATTTATATCAGGAGCACTACTTAAATGAGTGGCTTGCGGGTATAATAATTTAATAAAGATACAGTGTTGTAGACATAGTGGTCTATTAATATTGGTAAACAGCTCTATAAAATATTCCATCATCACCACGTGAATCATCAGACTACTTTTTAGATTTATAATGTTAGGCCTATAATAACGGATATTTGAATGTAACTCCAAAAAGTATTCTAGTATATTAACAGTACTGGGTGTTCATTTCAAAGTGTGTCATGATGTCACTGTTGTTGGGTCACCGATTTGAAGCGAGTTTCAGCTTATATGTTAGAGAAGTTGCCTATTATTTAAGGCGTTCTTCAATCTGAACTTGAGAACGTGTAGGGTATAACTTGAACGTCGTAGCAACAGATGGCGGTCTGTACGGTCTGTGTGCTACCATAACCTCTTTCGAACTGTGTTTTGCGCCGGCAAGTCGTACGCAGGGTATTTGTTATCATCGGTTGCGTACGGTAACATTCCACAACACAAATCAAATGCTCCGTGTCCATGTTGACCGTCGAAGTTAATGTCAACAAATACGTAAGTAATCGTCTTAACCCTCTCCACATATCCCGACAGTACGTATTTCCAAACAGTTCACATTCCTGCCACTACCGGCGTTACCGTACGTATCGGTAGGTACTCTTCAGAATGAACGCCGTACTTGCTAGGCAACTTCTCTACCTCATAGGTTATACACCTCTGCGGAAGTGTAGGAAGATTGAATTCTCTAGGCTCATCGGCTAGCCACATGACGGCATACAGCGAGCCATGACACACTTTGAACTGAACACCCAGTATATTGTTTATTTTTTATTTTTTTCCCCGCAAAATCATATAAATTCCTAAACATAAGATTTAAAGTCATAAAAAGATTCTAAAACATAGATTGAAAAACCTAATTTTAGTTTCTTAAAACCTATAAATTCTGCGCTTGGTAATGAGGTACGTCACAGGCCTTACATTTTAATACACGTAATGCAAACTCTCATCAGTCACGTCTTGACCTCCTCAACTTTCAAACCCACCGTGCGCCACTGGCTGGCTCCAGAATGTCACAGGGAAACATGGAGGTTTGGCAAGTCTTCTGTCTCTTGCACGCTGACCTGTAACATAATATTGAGATCGAAGTAATCTGAAATGGTTAACACATTGTCTGGTGCTACCTCTCGAAACTCCTCAAAACGTACCTAACAGCCTCACAATGAACAAATGCCCTTTACTTCTCGGTCCTCTTTATCATTGTATGTATCCTGCAGATCCTCTGACTGCACACGTCTGTGCACGCATTGGCCTAAGTGAAACAAGCAGCAGGATACTCGGCTATTTCTGTGGCATTAGTAATGATAGCCATTCAAAGTCGCACATAACTATTTCAATTTCCTAAAACCAAGAAGAAATTGATTTAATTGACTATTATTTATTTATTATTTTATTTATTTATTTAACCTAGTAGAGATAAGGCCATCAGGCCTTCTCTTCCCCTCTACCAGGGGATTACAACTACAATATAAAGAATACAATTATAAGTAATTATAATTACAATTAATATTGAATTTACAAATACAATAAAAATCAAAGTACTAAAATAATTAACAGACTAATAAAAGCTAGACAGTTCATTGTAAAAATTAAGAAGAGAGACATTTTTTTTACTAACTAAGTAAAAATTAAACCTACTCTACGCAGTAAGAAAATGCTTAATAAGTTTGCTTTTGAACGCTACTAAATTCCGACAGTCTCTGATGTCACTGGGTAGGGTATTCCACAAGCGCGAAAGCGAGATTGTGTATGATGATGAATACGATGATGTCTTATGTGTTGGTATGGCTAGTATGAGGCTATTTTGCGTGCGTGTGAAGAGATTATGATATGATGACAGGTAACTGAAACGGGAGGCAAGGTAGGTAGGTGTAGAGGTGTGAAGGAGTTGGAAAAGGAGAACAAGAGAATGAAAATTTCTACGTTCGTTAAGCCGTAGCCAGTTTAGAGTTTGGAAGGATGGGGTAATGTGGTCAGCGCGACGGACATCGCAGACGAAGCGAACACAAGAATTATGAACGCGTTGTAATCTTTGCGACTGGTTGACATTGAGGTCGGTCAGTAGAGAATCACAATAATCGAAGTGGGTCATTACTAGTGTTTCCACTAGTATTTTCTTGAGTGATAGCGGGAGGAATTTTCGAATGCTGTTTAAGGAATGTAGTATGGAAAGCACTTTTTTGGTAATATGGGTTACTTGATAATTCCAGTTTAAATGCGTGTCAAAGTAAACTCCAAGGTTTTTAACACAGGAAGCAAAAGGGATTACTGTGTCGTTTAACTTGACTGGAAGAGCAGGAGTATTGTTGCATAATAAACGTTGGTGTCCCACTAGGATTGCTTGTGATTTTCTTGCATTGAGAGTCAAACCAAACTTTCTGGCCCATGCAGATATGTATTGAAGGTCCTCGTTAAGATTACACGATTAGAAGAAAGTATATAAACATTAGAAGTAACGAAGTACTCCAGTACAATAAAATATTAACTGACTTACGAAAATATAACTGTCTTCAAATGTATTATTGTACCATACAAATATTACGCTAGATGGCAGTAGTGTGTTATGATTAGCTGTTTTCTTGTTATCAGTTATGCCAACTATGGAATCTTCATTGAACTCTGTGGATGGTTACTAGTCAAGAAGGCTTTGTTGATTCAGTTTCATTTTTATTAAAACAGTTGCATTCCACTTCAATTATCCGTATCTTAGTAATCAACGTCACTTGACAGATGATTTTCAACAAATCTTAGTACTAAACAATCTCTGATACGTGACTGTCCATAATATCATATAGCAGAAGCTATAACAAAACCTAAATAATATAAACAAGTGTTAGAAAAGTTTTAATTAGGGATGATGAAATAAACAAGAAACGTTTTAATTAAGGATGATGAAATAAAAAATAAACGTCAATCATTTTAAAAGGAACAATTATTGAAAGTACAATTTTCAAATTTGAATGTTTTAGTGGTTGGTGGTTCAGTTGAAGTTATATTGGACGTGTGCGTAAAGAAGTGGAACTCGTTGATGTAGATGGTGTATTCCCCAACTTATTCAGGATTTCTGAATGGTGCTCTTCATTTATTTGTAAATAGGGTTTCAGGGAAGATGCATATCTATGACCAGTGATCTTTATTTATTCTTGTTCTTGAATGCCAATGCGAGTCATATTTGAAACTGCTGTGCATCGACTGGAGTGATTTGTAATTTTCTGTTTTTTGACGTCCAGACCAGTGCAGTTTGAAATGTTGGCAAACAAACAAATGCTAGTGTACTGATAGAAACAAACGAATGCTAGGGAAGCGATACAATTAAACAAATGCTAAAGACGCGATAAAATTGTGCGATAAGCAGCCATGATTGATTGAAAGACGTCCTTTCGTACTGTTTTATTGGTCAAAAGTAGTATGACGTAGTAAAAGTGTAATAGTCAGTATAATTGTGGTTCAGGCAACTCTGGCACTGAGCCACTCAATTATCAGTTCTTTTCCTTTAAAGCGAGTTGACAAACATAGTGAGATAAACGAACGTATTTTGATAGTCAATTTTTATCGAAGTGTGTATGAGATATAAAATGCAAATTTAGCTTTTAATGGGTCTTACGTATTATTACATATTGCAGGCATCCTGTCAATTCCATCTTTATGCAGAGATATCTTAAGGGATAATTTTCTCCATCACCGTCCTCCATCTTTTGGTATATTTCTTAATGTTCACAATTTCACTTTTATTTTATAATTATGTTTCTTATATGCTCCTAAAGAACACATTGTAAAAAGATTAATCTTAACTAGCATATTTTAGAAAGATCTATTACACTGGACAACAAATTTGTACTTTTTGTCTTGCTCCGAAATAAAAATAGGTGAATATTACTAATATGTGTGCCCTAAATCTGAATTTCAACTTCAAATTACCCCATCACGTACCACTTTCCGGGGAAAGTGAATTCATTTTTTTAATGAAAAAACTTTTTTTTTTTATTTTTCACTGCTGCTGTTAAAATTACAACAGACTAAAGATTCAAAATGCCTCATAATACTTGAAAAATGTGTACTGGATACAAAAATGATTTTACGTAGTTTAAAACACAAAAAACACAACAATAAAAATATTTCATATGTACGAATATAACGAGAAAAATCTTGGAATTTGAACTTACTATTTAAAAGAATTTTCTGGATGACTTCCCTTTATAACTAGACTCGGAACTGTCTTTTTACAAGGAACCAACAACAGTCTGCACGCATGCTGGATGATGATCTTCCTTTATATCGTATTTTCATTTCAGATGTTTTTGGATGAAATATGCTCATAGCTTACTTCTCCAAGGTTAGGAGGAAAGAAATTCAAATAAGAATGTAAAAAGTTTATTTTGAGAGACATATTACACCCCATTTTCTCATATGCTTCCATGGTTTCTACAAGTTCGATGTAGTTGTCTGCCCTAGAATTTCCAAGGAAATTTGAGCAAAAATATTTTTGTAATCGCACTATGCCATTTTTCCTGTAACGGAAAGTTTTTCCTCAAAGAGTCAGCCATAGCTTTGCGAATTTGTGGGCCGATGAAAATGCCCTATTTTAATTTGCCATCACTCAAACTGGTAAACTTTTCTTTTAAATACCGAAAACCACACCCTTGTTTCTTCATTGCGTACACCAGGGCCGGGCATGAGAGCGGCTCCATTTAGTCGGCCAGAGCTGCTCTCGCTCCGCAAGGCACTTGAATTCCAAGCCAGAGCAGAACTCTCACGCAGTGGCGGACTCGCATTACAGCTACCTTCCCTGCATTAATATAACAAGAGCCACGGTTGTTCTATTCATTCAGTCTGTCAGAACATAATAGTTTATAAGGATATTACATCAATCCATTGTACATTACAGAATTTATAACACTCTTATTAATTTAATGAAATAAACTTCGCTCTATGCACACACACAAATCATTAGGCTTATTTACATAACCCATACGCACATACTGCAATCTCCTCACCACGGTTCTACGAGACAGACGTATGGCTTCCACTTCACCTACTTGCTGTGGACAGAGTTCATCTGCCAATATAATTAAACATCGCTTGATGAATTCACCTTCGTTGAATGTTTTCAACTCCTTTGCAATTTCGTGGCAAATTTTGTAGCTAATTCTCATAGCCGATTCACTAAGTGCATTATTGTCATTCTGTTAATATGATATATCATGAACTGTAATATACTATACTATGATATATCATAATACTTGTATAATTTAAAATTATATATTACTAAATGTATAATAACCTATAATGCAATGTAAATATCAAATAGATACTCTAATATAATGTACCTGAGAAACATTTTCTTTAAGTTGTATTAATTTATGGCGTCCATTACCAACATATTTGTCATATTCAGTAGCATGTTGTAAAGAATAATGTCGTTGGATATTGAACATCTTAATCAGTTGGAGTGTTTTATGCCAAATTAAACACTTTGCTAATCCACTGCTCTCTACGAAAAAGAACTCCTCCTCCCATGATACATTAAACGAATTGGGAATAGCGGGACGGTTTAGTGTATGAGCGGAAGCTCCGTCTTCAAAGTTCGCCATCACACTGCAGAGTCACCACTGCACCGACACTGAATGACGTACAGTATGCATACGTCAGAGCGCTCGCAAGACCCGCTCTTTAAAGCACACAGCGCTCATTTCTCAGAATCACGTAATGTGCCCAGCCCTGGCGTACACCTTACTTTGAACTCCTGTGAAATTTACTGAATAGAAAGGACCAAATATCTGTTTGTTTATTAGAAGTACAAAAGAACACGGCAACAGCCATAAGAAACCGGAAATAGATTATAAACTCATAACATGCACTAGCTTTCGTTTTGGTTTACAACCTCCAATCCGCGCCAGATGTTTCCTGGGGGAGCGCTTATCGAAAGGTGAAATCATAGTATAATATATCTTAAAAACCTTACTTGATACGAAGAAAAGAGATGCATTTTCGGATTCAGCGCACACCAAACCATAAGGGTCACATTGTTTTAAGTCGGAGCAAAATTCTTGTTGTTCAGTGAAATCTAAAGCAGACACTGAATATCTATACTAATAATAAATCTGTAGCCAAAATTTTTCTGGTAATTTTCGATTTTCCAAAAATAATTCCTGTTAACATCCTGAAACCAAATATCGCTTTTTTGAAATTTTTGTTTGTATGTCTGTCTGTCTGTCTGGATGTTTGTTACCTTTTCACTCGATAATGGCAGAACCGATTTATATGAAAATTGGAATATAAATTAAGTTCGTTGTAACTTAGATTTTAGGCTATATGCCATTCAAAATACTTTATTTAAAAGGGGGGTTATAAGGGAGCCTGAATTAAATCGAAATATCTCGCTTATTATTGATTTTCATGAAAAATATTACATAACAAAAGTTTCTTTAAAAGTATTTTCCGATAAGTTTTATTCCATACAAAATTTTGATAGGACTGATATGTAATGAGATAAATGAGTTTTAAAATTACAATAACAACGCCACCTAAGGCGATGTACTGAAATAAAAACAAATGACTTCGTCTATAAGGGGCCTTGGACTACAACAATTGAAAGCTATTAAACATAGTCTACAGAGAATGTTTCTGTGTTTGTATAAAGTAATATCGGAAGCTAATTAATTGTTTAATTATTATTTCACCATTGGAAAGTGTAGTTTCTCTAGATGGACATAATTCTACAATGTTATTACAGTAACTTCTGAAACATATAGCAAGTAATATGAAGTATACACATTAAAACTAAATGATATGTCAATCTTCATTAAACTATGGTTGCATTTAATAATAATTAAGAAACATGTTAAGGGAATTGTCATTGCACCAAATGATTGCTGTCTGGACCAAAATGACCGCATTTTAATTATTTAAATACAATTTAAATTAAGAAACATATTAAACGATTTATCCTTCTAACAAAGACGAATGTTCCCTGGATCAAACGTCCTGTTTTAATTATGTAATTATTTTATATGTATTTCTAACAGGTGCAGCGGAGCGCACGGGTACGGTTAGTAGTATAATATATCTTAAAAACCTTACGTGATACGAAGAAAAGAGGTGGATTTTCGGATTCTTTCACACCAAACCATAAGGGACACATTGTTTCAAGTCGGAGCAAAATTCTTGTTGTTCTGTGTAATCTAAAGCAGACATTGAATATCTTTAATATGAGTTTCTGAGAACCTAGCGACCCTGGGTCTGCTGATTTACTGTATATTGCTCTTCCTCTTGCGCCCCTTCGCTGCAGTGTTTTTTTCTGTAGTTTTACTATCAATTGGAGACGAGTTATTTATTTATGGGCGTGAAATGAGATCAGCTCTGTGAACTGACACTTCGGAGCA
This sequence comes from Periplaneta americana, assembly GCF_040183065.1. NCBI lineage: Eukaryota > Metazoa > Arthropoda > Insecta > Blattodea > Blattidae > Periplaneta > Periplaneta americana. The sequence goes on from NC_091117.1 coordinate 30,152,970, forward strand.
TCCTGCGTAACAGGGCGGCGATAGCCTCTGCGATATCAGTAACCCGTGGCAGCATCACTGCTTGCGACTGCCGACGTAACGGAAAATTATCAAATCTCGGAGCTTATTAAAAAGAAGTGTACTTATGCGTCGTAAACTAGACCATAAGCATAAATTACACGGTAGTAGTAAGCAATCACAGTGACGAGTGATAGCGTCGACACATGAAGGGCAATGGTTTCTAAATTGTGGTCCGCAAGGAATATGAATGTCAAGTCGTGATTTATTGATATTTAGTTCTCGTTATACTAACAAGGGAACAGCTAATGAGGTCACGTTGAAAGTTTGACTGAAACGTAAGCACATCCTACGCCTCGCCCAAAAACACTGAATTCGTCCGCTATAGCGTACTTTATATATAAATAGCTGTTAAAGGACTTTAAAACATACTTGAAACATACTTCTGAAACTAAAATTGACGTTTGTCCGTTTTTTAAACAAACGAAGATATAAGTGCTCATTTTTGAAACTCAGAATCAAGAATCAGGATAATCCTAGGACGTTATAATTTTATTCTAAAACTAATATTTAACTGGAAAATTTAGAAAATTAAATTTAGAGTGTTATTTCTATTTAGTTCCTTAGTTCTTATTTTACTGTAATTCTCCACAGATAACTTGTTCATTTAACGAGTCTTCAAAATAATCAAATACATTATGAGTGTCTATATTTCTATCACATCTCTGAATTACACTCACTATACCATTGAGGGAAGGAATTTTCCTTCCACGCACTTCCTGAGTGTTTACTTATTAACTTCTGAACATCCACTAATTTCTCTGGGTTTACTTTGACCCCTTTTTTAATTGGTGAAGGATTCATTTACAATCGTTTTCCTCTAGCACATTTCCATTACTCAGAATTAAATTTACGTTTTCTAGTCAGTTAAGATGTACTCTCCAACGTATTGCGCTCCATACTGAACTCAAGCTACACCAAAATCCTTATATTTCAATAAAATTTCGATATAAAAGGGAACGTAATCATTAAAACATCCAAACTCGTCATAATATAAATATTAACTGGTCGTCATGACAGTTTTAAGCCATTTCCAGCAATCCGATTGGCTGATTTTGCCATGTACATATTTGAAACAAACTAGCTATGCATAGAGGTGTCCGATTATGAAAGTAACAGCATATTTTAACGTTCGCAAAAGCATGCAAATATCGGTTTCTGAAATAAACGGACTACAGATTTGGGAAAAGAGCGAAAAATTCTATAAGAAACGATCCTTAACTAAATTTCGATAAAAATGGCTTTGATACTGTTTTATAAATTCTAACTTTCAGATTTTTTGACAGAATATTAGATGACAAAAGCTCCTCAACCGAATAATAACAGGCATTTCCCATATTTATTCTGTGTTTAATTTCCTCCCGAGTGTCATTTATATTTGTTACTGTTGCTCCTAGATATTTGAATTTTTCCACCTCTTCGAAGGATAAATCTCCAATTATTATGTTTCCATTTCGTACAATATTCTGGTCACGAGACATAATCATAGCCTATACTTTGTCTTTTCGGGATTTATTACTTCCAAACCTATCGCTTTACTTGCTTCAAGTAAAATTTTTGTGTTTTCCCTATTCGTTTCTGGATTTTCTCCTAACATATTCACGTCATCCACATAGACAAGCAGCTGATGCAACCCGTTTAGTTCCAAACCCTTTCTGTTATCCTGAACTTTCCTAATGGCATATTCCAGAGCGAAGTTAAAAAGTAAGGGTGATAGTGCATCTCCTTGCTTTAGCCCACAATGAATTGGAAAAGCATCAGATCGAAATTGGCCTATATGGACTCTGCTGTACGTTTCACTGAGAGACATTTTAATTAATCGAACTAGTTTCTTGGGAATACCAAATTCAATAAGAATATCATATAATACTTTTCTCTTAACCAAGTCATATGCCTTTTTGAAATCTATGAATAACTGATGCACTGTACCCTTATACTCCCATTTTTTCTCCATTATCTGTCGAATACAAAATAATAATAATGATGATGATGATAATAGTAATAATAATAATAACGTAATTTTTTATATCTTGGCTGGATAGTCTATATTCCGATTCATGTAACGATTATTAACCAAGATTACATATTTGCAAGTATAGAGATATCCATTTACAATTTGAGAGTGGGTACAGCGGGAGTAAGTTATCGGCACTTGCGTCACCATCTCCCGCATAAGTTGAGTCTGCTTTGCGGCGAACAGCGCGTGTCCGCACAATACTGACTGCCATTCTCACGGAATGGTTCGGCATAGTGTTAATCAGAGATATTTTCTAGTGAAAATTTATTTTTAGGATAAGAACTCTGTAAAACGTGTTAAAGCCACCGGCGTGACTCAGTCGGTTAAGGTGCTTGCCTGCCGGTCTGAAGTTGCGCTCGGGCGCAGGTTCGATCCCCGCTTGGGCTGATTACCTGGTTAGGATTTTTCCGAGGTTTACCCCAACCTTAAGGTGAATGCCAGGTAATCTATGGCGAATCCTCGGCCTCATCTCGCTAAATACTATCTCGCTATCACCAATCTCATCGACGCTAAATAACCTCGTAGTTGATACAGCGTCGTTAAATAACCAACTAAAGAAAATAAAAAAACGTGTCAATAAGTTAATTCGTAATTTCGTCTCAAAAATTTCCGGAATATTGTACTCTTAAGAATAATAAATTAATCTTACTGTAGAATAGTTTGTATGACTGATAAACTACAGTTTGGACACGAGAAAATAGGCTCAAGCTGAATTCCCAAAGAAGGAAATTAAAACCTAGCACGCTGCTTGAAATCAAACCCGCGTTCTCTGGCTTTATTGTCGCAAGCGCTATCTTTGAAACGCTTCGCCTTGGGGTCACGTTAAGACCTGCACTTGATGCACTTGGACTGCATACGTATGTTCATAATTGGGGACCGAATCAATTACTCAACAGATTAACGCTTCGAATGTGCCATGTGATTGCACTAATTCACTTCGAAGGTCGATTCAAGTTGAAATTAAATTGCAACACAAGTCTGGCCCAGCGAAGGCGTCCTCTTGACCCGATCCAATTAAAACCATCATCGAAGCTCTCATTAATTGGCAGTGACTAATTGCGACTCGATGTAGGTCGCCACGACTCGGATGATCTCATAAATCAACAGTCAGATAACAAACTTCTTCTGTTTTTGGTTGCAGTACGACACTCTTGTCGTACATCGCAAAGCGTTTCTGACTTCGGGAATTTTTCTTGTATATACACTTTGCATGTATATGAAAACAAAATCGCTATCATAAATAATCCACACATTTCCTCATTATGCGTTATGCTCACTTCGCAAAAATTTAATTACTTTTCATGTACAAATGATACTTATGTTAGTAGTGCATTTCAGATTATTTCAAGTAATGTGGGATTTCAATCGATTATTGTGATCGATTAATCAACCAATTTCTGTTGTAAGATTAATCGATCAAAAATATTTAATCGAATAATCGAGTCGATTAAAATTAATCGGTTGTACTTGATATTAGACTATTATTTTGTTAATGCAAACTCAGACTAAAAACTCCAACAACATTCGTCTCTCAGAAATTGCTTACTTCAAAGCACAATAGTACCGTTATTTTGTAATTTTAAAGCAGGTAGAACGGGGCATCTTTGCACAAACGTTTCAGAAACGGATGGAGTTATGAGGACAGTGACCTGTCTACTTCTATTGAAAGTTGAAACAATGCGAAACCCTTATTATTATTAAATTTTCAAGTTCATTGAACCCTATTTTACCCGAAGGTATATTAGGACTGTAATTAAATCATACATATTATAGCCCTGTACTAATACTTACATAAAATATATACATAGGCTAATCGAGAAACCCTTATTAAGTTTTATGGTTTTCCAAGAAACCTTTCACCTTGTCAGCTCATCTTCCTAGCATATGAAATACATTCTTTTCTGGGATTCGCTCTCATCCCTTAGCCATAGCTACAATCTGTGCAAGTGAAAGAGTAATAATCTTCTTTCCTTTCTAAAATTTTGTAATCCGATTATAATAGGGGCCAATCTGCTGTTTTGTTGCATTTTTTTACTGAGTTTGTAGATGAAGCGTGTGTGTTTAGTTTGCTAAAGAAAAAAAAAATCAAATTTCTGCGATCTGTGAAAACTCCATTATGTCATATGAGAATTTGAGAGGTAAACTCAATGAAACGTTTGGATTTAAATTGAACGATCGTGGAGAAGTGCTCGACAGAAAAACAGTTTTTCGTGTTTAGTGATGCAGGAAACATCATTACTAAATATAGAGCGGTACTTAATTTGGAGCATGTGAATGCACTCACATAACCCTAGTAATAAATATGTTAGTAAATAATTGAAATACAACAATACAACGATACAGTATATATAAATATAAAACATTTAATACTTATACTTATCACCGAACACAAATTAAGTTTAACAATAATAGTGTATTACAATATGTTAAAAACTTTTTCAAATCGATTAAAGTTCGATTAATCTATCGATTAATCGATTAAATTCAAAAAGTTAATCGATAAACTATTTTTTTCGATCGACAGCACTAATTTCAGGGTACATGTATAAATAACTGCTGCGAACAATCGGCTAAGACATCTAAAGAAAAGTAAAGAATTGTATGTAGTATTTTTGGATCTGAAAAAGGCTTTTAACACGTAGATTGGAATGAACTTACGGTGATCCCGAAAAAAAAATTGATATGGATTGGAAAGGTCATAAAATAATCTTTGTATGAAACGAGTCAAAGTCAGGATAGGAGAAAAAATATCACAGGAAGTGGAATAGAGAGAGGAATACGACAACGATGCCCTTCATCACCTACCGTGTTTAACATTTACTTCGAGGATTTAGGGAAGAACTGTTCACAGAACAAGATAGGAGTGATAGTAGGAGGAATAAGGACAAAGTTAATGAGATTTTCTGATATGGTGTTGTTAGTAGAAGAGGAGATAACTCTAAGGAATATACTACTATAGGCCTACAATTGGTAAAACTCCGTTATAGGAGGTTACTAAACCTTATCGCTGTGCTGGAGGCGGAGTCTGGAGTTTCCCTCCATTAATCTGAACCATTATCGTTACTGATTGACAAGTCATCTGACGCATCACTGCTATTAATACGCGCTACTATTGGCTGACAATTAGGAAAGAGGAGATTGTTAGTATATTAAGTCTTTAAGATTGACGCATGCGCAGACCAACGGAGTTTTGTAAGTTGTTCCCCTATAATTCTAAATTAAACTCAAAGCAGTAAAGGATGAATATAAATGCAAAGAAGACGAAGACCATGGTTATCGGAAAGAAATAAAGAAGGTAAAGTGCGAATTCTAAATGAGGCAGTAGAGCAAGTAGACAGCTTCAAATTCTTGAGGTGTGCTACAAGGAGTAACACATGAACAGCTGCCAGGAAGTCAAAAAGAGGATAGCAATGGCCAAGGAAGCTTTTAATAGAAAAAGGAGCATCTTCTGTGGACCTCTAGAAAAAGAAACAAAGAAAGGGCTAGTTAAGGGCTTTGTGTAGAGTGTGGTTTGTATGAGGCAGAAACATGGACATTACGTCAAAGTGAAGAGAAGCGACTACAAGCGTTTGAAATCTGGGTCTGGAGAAGAATGGAGCGTGTGAAAAGGACAAACAGAATAAGAAATGAAGTTGTGTTGGAAAGAGTGGGTGAAAAATAATGATGTTGAAACTGATTAGGAAGAGGAAAATGAATTGGTTGGGTCACTGGCTGCCTACTGAAGAACGCAATGGAAGAAATGGTGAACGGGAGAAGAGTTCGAGGCAGAAAAAAACAGATGATAGACGACATTAAGATATGTGGATCATATGAGGAGACTAAGAGGAATGCAGAAAATAGAAAAGATTGAAGAATGCTGAGTTTACAGTCAAAAACCTGCCCTTGGACAGAACACTGTGAATGAATATATTTTAAAATTAATTTCATTCATAACCACTCATCACCCATTAATTCAGACACACATCTGCGCCTTCACGGAGAGCCATACAAAAATGGTTTCCTTACAAAGTAAAAGTGACACATTTTGCGTCATTTGTGTAGCAGCTACGACTAGACCTACCTATTGAATAATTTTATTTTGGTTTTCCCTATAAATTTCCTTACACCATTGATTTTTATCGTCATATCAGGTCCGCCGGCGTGGCTCAGTCGGATAAGGCGCTTGCCTGCCGGTCTGAAGTTGCGTTCGGGCGCGGGTTCGATCACCGCTTGGGCTGATTATCTGGTTGGGGTTTTTCCGATGTTTTCCCCAACCGTAAGGTGAATGCCAGGTAATCTACGGCGAATCCTAGGCCTTATCTCGCCAAATACCATTTCGCTATCACCAATCTCATCGACGCTAAATAACCTAGTAGTTTTTACAGTGTCTTTAAATAGCCAACTAAAAAAAATCGTCATATCACTGCTTCATCACGTTTGTTTAACACTTGAAAATTAGAAGGTACGTGAATTAAAAATTATATTTTCTGTCTATCTATTCAATCGAACACATCAGTGCTTTCTATAGTCTTCACACACTATACGTGATCACTTTTAAGCCTGTCCTTCAGCCCACCTATTTTAAAATTCATTAGCAGCTTAATTCCTTCGGTTTGTTATGAGTTATCGTCTAATTGTTTCTAAGAATAAATAAAAAAATTAGAAGGTTAAAAGAAATACAAGTGCACAGATACTATAGGTCTGTGACTTTATAGCTGAAAACTGCGTCCAGCTGTGACTTGTTTTCTCGCAACGTCCCCTGGCGAGGTCGCTTTGCGTGACTTCATTTCCAACAGGAGTAACATCAGCTATTAAACGACGTTTGTAAGTAATAAAATTAATTATCTTGTTTGTATTGCAATGACTCCCAATATTACATCATATTCCACTGTAATTATCTTTCTTTAATGAAGAAATGTATTTATATCTGCCTCAATGGAAAAATAGATACATCATGCAAAAGGTATCGGTTAAAATCTTTTATGACTTCTTATTAGCTCTCTGTCTATAAACGCAGAATAGAATCTCAACGCCACGGATTCAAATCTCGATAACTACAAAATTATGAATAAATAAGCTTAAATACACGCAGAGTCTTACCTGGAGGTAAGTCGACATTTGGCCTTGAGATAAGTCTTCAGATTTCTGGCACTTTTTTTATTTTTCCGACTGTAGCGCTCTCCAAATTAAGCGGGAGAAAAAGTAAACGTAGAAACAAATGATACTGCGAGGATGTGGTCTAGGTTTCATCATTGTTTCTTTTTAAGCAGTTTTCTGTTGCGAATTGGCGGCAAATTATGAAAGTACATATTTCAGAAATTATTCTCTCGCATGTCTACAAAAACAGAAAATGCAGGAATAAGTGATCGTATTTCTACACGGGAAATAGTTGATTTCAACGACCCCTTACGACTTCTTTGTGAACTATAAGTGTAGGAGGTAACTCTGAGCGTGTATGGACATTCATCAAATAATTGAGCCGTTCAGAGCAAAAGTGGTGTAAGTCAAAATTTGGTAATGAGGTTTAAAGTAAAAATTCTGTAAAATGCAGCGCAAAGTAGCAATTACTATGGCCTTCTTGCTATCCACTGACTACTAATAGTTTAAATAAATTGAATATTAATTGCTACTTTGCGCTGTATTTTACAGAATGTTTACTTTAACCCTCATTACCCATTTTTGACTTACACCACTTCTGCTCTGAACGGCTCAATTCAGACATACCTCCTTGAGTAAGATAAGTCTGCGGTAAGTCTTTGCGTGTATGGAGAATTTTTCCTGTACCATTACATAGTCTATCTTATTTTTTCTTTCGTCCTTTGCGCATGTCCAAGTATATGTGTGTGTGTGTGTGTGTATACAGGGTGTTTAAAAATACGGAGCATAATTTCAGGTATGTATTTCCCACATGTAGACAATCAAAATAGTTCATTACAACATGTGTCCGGAAATGCTTTATTTCCGAGTTATGGCCTTCACAACACTAAAATTCACCGGAACGTTTTTCTTTCCGCAGGTCGTTGCCGTCAAAGGAGACATTAAGAGGGCACTCTGACAGTTCATTCCGAGGCGAAGGTTACATGCAGTTTTGTGTAGGCATTAGACTGTGCGACATGTATTCAAATCAAGAGCTGACAGAGATACACTTCATGTACGGTAAGGCGGACGGCAATGCTGCGCTGGCTCGTCGTTTGTACCGGGAGAGGTACAATGTCCAGATCGGAAGACATTTGTACGTCTCCATTACCGTCTGTGCGAGTATGGAAAATTTAACTCTCCTGGTTTGGGAAGGGGACGACCAAGATCTACAACTCCAGAAGTACAGGAGGAGATTCTGGAGGCTGTGAACATGACTCCTTCTATCAGCACACGAAGGGTAGCGTTGCAAGTCAATGTTCCTCATACGACTGTCTGGAGACTGTTGAAAGAGTATCAATTGTATCCTTATCATTTGCAACGTGTACAGGCCCTGTCACCAGCAGATTACCCTGCACGAGTTAGATTCTGTCACTGGTTCTTGCAGCAGTGTGGTGTAAATCCGAACTTTCCTACCTTAGTATTATTTACAGGTGAAGCACAGTTCACACGAGATGGCATAACAAATTTCCACAATCAGCATGTATGGGCGTATGAAAACCTACGTGCAACTGTTCCATCTCATCACCAGGTGTGGTTCTCCCTCAACATGTGGGCCGGTATCATTGGTGATCGATTAGTTGGACCCCATGTACTTGTAAACAGACTTACGGGGCAGGCGTACACAAACTTCCTGGAAAACACCATACCTCATGTTTTAGAAGACACTCCACTGATCAATCGTCAACACATTCACTTCTTGCATGATGGCGCTCCTGCACACTTCAGTCGTCCGGCTCGCCGGTACTTGGATCGAAGGTTTCCTGATCGATGGATAGGTAGAGGTGGCCCAATTGCTTGGCCTCCACGTTCACCTGATCTGAACCCTCTCGATTTCTACTTGTGGGGCCATTTAAAATAATTGGTTTATTCGTCTCCGGTGCCTGATTTGGAATCCCTTCGGAATCGAATTGTGGCATGTTCTGAGGACATACGCAATACTCCTGGAGTTTGGGATCGTGTTCGCAGGTCAATGAGACATCGATGTGAGGTCTGAATTCAAGGAGGAGGTGAACATTTTGAACATCTTCTGTAATGACAACGACCTGCGGAAAGAAAAACGTTCCGGTGAATTTCAATGTTGTGAAGGCCATAACTCGGAAATGAAGCATTTCCGGACACATGTTGTAATGAACTATTTTGATTGTCTACATGTGGGAAATACATACCTGAAATTATGCCCCGTATTTTTTAAACACTCTGTATATATATGTTCAAAAATCTTATTTCTGTCGTTTTAAGTCTCATTCATTCGTTCATTCTGTCCGTCCATTCGTTCTTTAGTTCGTTCGTTCGTTAACTCACTCACTCACTCACTCACTCACTCACTCACTCACTCACTGTTTTCTGTTCAAGAGTAGGTCCTTCACTGCAAACCCAGCATTCTCTAGTATTCCATCTTTTCCACCATCCTTTTCGTCTCCTCACACAACCCAGATACCTTAATGTTATCTATCGTCCGATATGTTCTTCTGTTCCGAAAATTTTTCCCGTTGACCATTCCTTCCTGTGCATCCTTCAGTAGGTTGTTTCCTCTTAGCCAGTAACCATGCTAATTTCATTTTCTCTTCCTGATCAGTTTCAGCATTATTCTATCTTCATTCACTTTTTCTTCATTTCTTATTCTGTCTGTCCATTTCACACGCTTCGGTCCACTGCTGTGAAGTAACGGTTAGCATGCCTGACCGTGAAACAAGAGGATCCGGGTTCAAATCCTGGTTGGGACAAGTTACCTTGTTGAGGTTTTTTCTGGAGTTTTCTCTCAACTCATTAAGAGCAAATGCTAGATAACTTTCGGCGCTGGACTCTGGACTCATTTCGCTAGCATTATCACTTTCATATCATTCAGACGCTAGATAACTATAGCAGTTGATAAAGAATCGTAAAATAACCATAAAAATTGAAATAGTAACACACGTTCCATATCTTCTTCATATCCGTATTTCAAGTATTTCTAGTCGTTATTCTTCACTTCGTCGTAATGTTCATGTTTCTGCTCCATACTTTGCCACACTCCACACAAAGCACGTCACTAGTCTATTCCTTACTTCTTTTTCCAGAGGTCCGCAGATGATGTTCCTTTTTCTCTTAAAAGCTTCCTTTGCCATTGCTTTCCTACTTTTGATATCCTGGCAGCAGCTCATGTTATTACTTACAGAAGGATCTAGTGGATGTTCATTTCAAAGTGTGTCATGACGTCACTGTTGGTGAGTCAGCGATTTGAAGCGAGTTTCAGCTTTTATGTCAGAGAAGTTGGTTATTAATCAAGGCGTTCAATCTGAACTTGAGAACGTGTACGGTATAACTTGAACGTCGTAGCAACAGATGGCGGTCTGTACGGTCTGTGTGCTACCATAACCTCTTTCGAACTGTGTTTTGCGCGGGCAAGTCGTATAACCCGTCTGAAGAATCATTGCAGACGGCAGGTAGAGTAAGCTTGGATATAAACATGCGATCGATACTGCATTACGTCACCCTGTTCTGACGTACTATGCACAGCGCTGCAGTAAAGAAATGCCTCAGTTCAGTTCGTTCAGTCTGATAGTCGGTATTAAAGTGTGTCTGTACACAAGAGCGACGTCACGCAAAGCAGAAGGTTATATACAATGTGCTAAAATTTTGTAAAAAAGAGAAAAAGAAAGGTCTTATCATTCCATTAACGAACGCTGTGAAAAGAACAGCAACGGAGATGGGGAAGAGTGAAAGAACAATACATATTATAGCTAAGGAGGTGAGGAAGCAAAGCGCATCGGAGGACAATTTTCAACGTCTGGTAAAAGCCGCCCACATTCAAAGAAAATTGTACTTGATGATTTTGAAAAATGTGTTACCCGTAGAACTTTTTTTAGAGTTTTATGAGCAGAGATAAAGAAATTCTGACCCTAAGCAAGCTTATGAATGCTATTAAGGAAAAGATACATTCTCGAGACTGCTGAAATCCATGGGATATAAATTTAAGAAATGCAAAAGCAAACGATATGTTTTAATGTAGCTGTCGGACATTGTTGCACGTCGTGCAGCATACCTGAGAATGATAAAACAAAACAAAAAGGGGCCAAAGAAGCCAATTGTTTATACAGATGGAACATGGGTCCATACTCATTATACCGTATAAAAGTGTTGGCAGCATGATGAAGTACAAAGTATGCATGTAAACCAAAGTGTTGGGCATCGGGCTATTGTTGTTCACGCTGGTGGTGAAATGGAATTCATCGAAGGGGCCGAGTTGATATATGACTCCAAATCTTAATCTGCATATTATCGTGATGAAATGAACGGCGAAAATTATAATAAATGGTTAAAGGAACGTCTCATACCAAATCTTCCATCAGAGTGCATTGTTGTGTTAGACAATGCAAAATCACCAAAGAAGATTGGATAAAATGCTGCCAATCTGTTAAACATATCGGGGACGAATATTGGCATCGTGGCGCGTTAATGGAAGAGGGAGTTGAAAGGATAGTAATACACATGAGTAGTGATAAAGAGTGTGATGAAGATGAGATGCATTATGATAGGCCAGATAGCAGCACAGACGAAGGCAGTTCAACTGATAATGCAGATGGAATTGAGGCCTCTACGTCGGGCATACAGCTATTTCTGCAATAAGGTACTGTACGTGTATATACCGTATATATGACAGAAAAAGTAAATTCAATTATGATATTGGTAATTGTATTTGATTGTAACACCTGTTGATGTTTTTATTGTCAGACTGTACCAATATTTCTCCAGCTGATTCGCCACGCATCGAGACTGAGAAGATCGCATTCACGACACACGAGCGCCCTCATCTGAAAACTGCAATGTTTCCTCAGACGGGTTATACCCAGGGTATTTGTTATCATCGGTTGCGTACGGCAACATTCCACAACCAAATCAAATCCTCCGTGTCCATGTTGACCGTCGAAGTTAATGTCAACAAATACTGTACGTAAGTAATCGTCTTAACCCTCTCCCCATATCCCGACAATAAGGAAAAAACTCACCTCAGTACGTGTTTCCAAACAGTTCACATTCCTGCCACTACCGGCGTTACCGTACGTATCGGTAAGTACTCTTCTGAATGAACACCGTACTTGCCAGGCAACTTCTCTGGCACATAGGTAATACGCCTCTGCGGAAATGTAAGAAGATTGAATTCTCTAGGCTCATCGGCTAGCCACATAACGACATACAGCGAGCCATGACACACTTTGAGCTGAACACGCAGTAGAGTAGACTGTATGTGGTCTATAGCCTAATATAATCTGAAAATTTATAATTTTATGTTGTTACGAATTATGTGACTTAACCGAGACAATTCAAACGTAATAGGTCTGCGTGTGACATTCAAAGCTATTGTATAGTTGAATCAGACACATTGCAGGATTTAGAGATAAATGAATTTTACTAAAAATTAATTATTTTTCTTGTTGAATTTTGTATTTTAAACTAATATGCGTAGGCCTACATTTTATTTTATAGAGGATCATCTTGAGTATTTCGAAGGACGATCATAAAAGAATAGGTATTTCTAATTTCATAACACCACTGTTGCAATTAGCCGAATTAAAGATTTGCAGAACGAACATTTGAAATCCGATACCGGCGACTTTTTAATTCCTAATTTGGCCGTGTTCAGCATCAAGATCACCTACTTTTAAAATAGTAGAGAACGTGTAAAAACAGGAGAAAAAAGCATGCGGAAACCTGTGTGCCATATAAGGAGGAAATATTTTTGATCTCGTGGCTCACAAATTTCTCTAATTAACTTTATACAACCCATTACATAGGTTGCATACCTGTCAAATTGCACAACACATACTGCATACTTATTGGCTGAAAGCACACTCTGTTTCCAAAGTTACGCAGTGCCTTTAAATAGAATCAAATATTATTGTAATTTGCTTTTACTGTGGAAAATATTTATTATTTTTGTATGGACATATAAATTGAACTGCATTTCTAAATTTATAGACGCCAGAAAGAAAATAAAATAATAATACGAGTATATTGTATGCAACACTGAAATCTCTTACAGATTAGTTTAATAGTTAATGATGTACTAGATATATTTTCAGGACAGTTATCATGCTATAAAATGTATGACATAAGTTTGGAGTTTAACACGATTATGATGTTTTTATAGTTACTACTAGCAGTACCCGTGCACTCCGCTGCACCTATTAGAAATAAATATAAAGTAATTACATAATTAAAATAGGACAGTTGATCCAGGGAACATTCGTGTTTGACAGAAGGATAAATCGTTTAATATGTTACTTAATTTAAATTACATTTGAATAATTAAAATGCGGTCATTTTGGTCCAGAGAGCAATCATTTGGTGCAATGACAATTCCTTTAACATGTTTCTTAATTGTTATTACATGCAATCATAGTTTAATGAAGATTGACATATCATTTAGTTTTAATGTGTATACTTTATGTTACTTGCTATATGTTTCAGAAGTTACTGTAATAACATTGTAGAATTATGTCCATCTAGAGAAACTACACTTTCCAATGGTGAAATAATAATTAAACAACTAAGTAGCTTCCGATATTACTTCATACAAACACAGGAACATTCTCTTAGGCTATGTTTAATAGCTTTCGATTGTTATTGTCCAAGGCCCCTTATAGACGAAGTCATTTGTTTTTATTTCAGTACAGCGCCTTAGATGGCGTTGTTGTTGTAATTTTAAAACTCATTTATCTCATTAAATATCAGTCCTATCAACATTTTGTATAGAATAAAACGTATCGTAAATTATTTTTAAATAAACTTTTGTTATGTAATATTTTTCACGGAAATCAATAATAAGCGAGATATTTCGATTCATTTAATTCAGGTCCCCTTATAACCCCCCCCCCTTTTAAATAAAGTATTATGAATGTCATATAGCTTAAAGTCTAAGTTACAACGAACTTAATTTATATTCCAATTTTCATATGAATCGGTTCAGCCATTATCGCGTGAAAAGGTAACAAACATACAGACAGACAGACAGACAGACAGACAGACAGACAAACAAAAATTTCAAAAAAGCGATTTTCGGTTTCAGGATGGTTAATTATACATGCTAACACCAATTATTTTTGGAAAATCGAAAATTACCAGAAAAATTTTGGCTACAGATTTATTGTTAGTATAGATTACCAGCTGCACAGCTATATGCATTAACATACCTTTTCATGATAAAGTTTTGAAACTGTGACGGCCACATATGCCGCTCTTATAGTTCCATGTTATATTTATTATATTCCTACAGCATTTCACTCACTAATACAACAGAACACCCGCTATTATTCACTAATGTAGGTATATTTATATATTATATTTGTCATTACTTACCGCACACAAGACGTGCTACAGAACATTTATAAAGTTTTTTATTCGACCATACTCTAATATGCTAATTATTGTGACGCAATTGTATCTTATTAACATACATAAAAGTACTGCTATTCATTATGTTATTTCACTATCGATTTCCAACTAAGCATATGCGATTAATATCGTACGCGAACAACCCGAAAGCATTGAAAGCAGCAATCCAAAATGACAGGCGCGATAATAATAATAATAATAATAATAATAATAATAATAATAATAATACAATAACATTATAATAAATTGAGTTAATTTCCGGTGTTTTATTGTATGTTGCTTTGAGGTTAAAATCTCCACACCAATGCCCTACAAAAAATCAATAAATACTGCGTAGACGGAAAAGTGTTCCATGCCTGCCATCTGTTGCACTACTCGGGAACACGCTGAAAAGACACTCATGGTCCGGGCCTGCCATCTGTTGCAATAGTCAAGAACACGCTGAAAATACACTCATAATCACCGTTTTATTATCAGTAAAGTAACAAGGTAAGATATTTGTAAAAACTCAAAACATAGACGTTTAATTATGGTCGAACAAAAACAGTCGTATGCATCTTGCCTATAATGGTAGTAATTAAGACGCTAGTATGAAAATTATGGAACTCGCTTACGATCGTTTCACAAACATACTCGCGTCTTAATTACTACCTTTATAGGCTCGTTGCAAAATATACTCTTATATCCATCATAGGTCATATTTTTAATTTTATTACTGTATTCGAAGTTATATTTTTCCTGATGCATTTAAGTTTTTGTTTAAGTTATTCCAGTTTATAAGAAAAATAATAAATCAGAAACTGTCCCGCGCCGTGGCATCGTGATCTAAGGCATCTTGCCTAGGACTCACGTTACGGAATGCCCATTGGTTCTTATGGGGAAAGAAATTTTCTCATGAAATTTGGGCCAGTGTATGGGACCGGTACCCACCCAGCATCGTGATGCACTTGGGGAGCTACGATAGGTAGAGAAATCCTGTTGTGGAAACCAGCTATAATGGCTGAGGGGATTATCGTGCTAACCACGCGATGTTGGATGATCGTCCACCTCTGCTTCGGCATGTGAACGTAAGGCCAGCAGCCGGCTGGTCGGTCTGGCTCTTCAAGGGCTGTGGCACCGCGGATTATTATTATTATTATTATTATTATTATTATTATTATTATTATTATTATTATTATTATTGCCATCATCATTATTCCGCTGGTTCATAAGAACTTAGTTTTGGAATCGCCCGTTATTTTTTAACTACTGTAGACGACATCGTACTTTGTCAGTGTTTCATTTTAGTGATGCACAGCATGCGTTGAGTGTAGCTTTTCATTATGACGACCATGTCTGCATTTCTCTGATCTTGATGACGAAGTATTCCAGTTTATTGCTCTCAAGTTGCAACATGTAGAAGTACAATTAACAATTAAATAATACTGTGTCAGAAGTGTTGTTCTCAGAAAGATGATGATGACGATTATTATTATTATTATTATTATTATTATTATTATTATTATTATTATTATTATTATTATTGCTGTTGTTATCACCATCATCAGTGTTACACATATTTCCTCTGAGAATACATTTAAAAATAAAATAAAATTTACAAAGAGGAATATTTTTAGTACAGAATATAGTAACATTTTGTGATGGAAATATGTACAGAGAATTCTGAACCGATGGAATTTCTAGGGCAATATGCACTAAGAAGCAAAATAATGATGTAAATAAAATTAGAAATAAATGTAGCTATTCAAATAGAAATGAATCGGTTATTGTTGAAAGGAACTAAGTCCACATTTTAAAGCTTTGAGATAATCGAAAAAAACTGTTTTGTGGATAATCTATCGAAGATTAAACCAACATATATTGTACATATAATATATATATATATATATATATATATATATATATATATATATATATGTGTGTACAATATATGTTGCTTATTGTTGAAAGGAACTAAGTCCACTTTTTAAAGCTTTGAGATAATCGAAAAAAACTGTTTGAGGATAATCTATCGAAGATTAAACCAACATATATTGTACACATAAAATATATAAATATAAATATATATATATAATATATGTGCACAATATATGTTGGTTTAATCTCCGATAGATTATCACATAAAATATATAAATATAAATTATATATATATATATATATATATATATATATATATATATATATATAATATATGTGTACAATATATGTTGGTTTAATCTTCGATAGATTATCCACAAAACAGTTTTTTTCGATTATCTCAAAACTTTAAAAAGTGAACTTAGTTCCTTTCAACAATAACCGATTAAAATTTATTATTATTATACAAAACGACATTATTATAGAACACGACATAATTACACAGGATCTTAATCTTAAATACAGATAAATAAATAACTTCAGTCAGTTTATAAATTTTAACTAATGTAACTTAACGAAACTTTATGACAGAAGGAAAAAAAAAAAAAAAA